>NC_025699.1:4972767-5016826 GCF_000633955.1 Camelina sativa | reverse complement strand
TATACATGTGAATTATTAAGTACAAGGTTATTTTTGTTGCTTAACTTGTAATATAGTCATTTGAACAATTGAATTAGTGATATGGCTATGTATGAATGCTCGCGGAGAAAAAGAAAAAAAAAAAACGAGTATGCAACAACTTACGAGAGGTTTATTTTTATTTTCATTGGTTGATTTGATATTTGGATTGATGGTCCCTTTCAATTTTGTGAAAGAAATGACACGTGTTAACCAGAAATGGAAAAAGCATCAATGCAAATATTTCAAATCTTGAACTAACTTGTCACTAAAATGTATTATTGGGATATTTTATAAGAAAAAACATGGCACTACAACAGAATGGGATACACACAAACGACGACACAGCCATACGCGTGTAACGTGTTCAGTTGTCAATTACGATGATGATCATGTTCAGACAAAGGGTGGACATAATGACAATTCAGGTTTGGTCCGCGACTGTTTCGTTGATGCAAAATTTATAGCTGGATTGATTTTCGTATGACTTTTATTTGGGTGTAGATTATAGAATAGCTATAAATTACAGTATTTTTAATTTAAATTAATATACATTAAAAAATATTATCTATAGATTTTATTTAAAATTAAGCTGGTTCACTCAGTTGGGTTGAAATAGTTTTGAATTAATTTCAATTTATTTCGGGTGGAATTAAATTTCGTTAAAAACCATGATTGTATAAGCGGGGTAGGCCTAATTTAATATTATATATTATGGGTCTCAAATCAGGCCTGAATCAAAGCCCAATTAGGCTGTAGACATATTGGTAAACCATTTCAATATCTCGTTTCGGTCATAATCACTTTTGTTTTTTTTTATTTATATAAATGTATAATTTCCCGAGCGGTTCTTGATATATTTGATTAAAATTTCGGATTTGTTTCTCTAGTTTATGGGTACAAAATGGGTTGGTTCTTAATGGTTAGGTTTAAACATATATATATTATATACAACAAAAAATAACACCAAAAAACGAATGAGAAGTTAAGCAAAATTGTCATATAGTGATGAAATGTTCCTTTTTGGCCGGTCTCTCCCGACCAATCCGACGTGAATTTTGATGTCCTTTCTCTGACCAATCTTACGTTTCATAAGAAGACCCACGTTCCGGTCACATTGATCTTCTTCACTTCGGGCATTAGTCACGCACTAAGTTTTGTTGGAACTTATCACCGAAACATTTTTGTATGTATGGTTCGTGTATACAGGTGTATTTATTTTAACAAACACGCTTACAAAAGAACAGCATAAACATTTTTGTCTTAAATGATCAATCGAGATACAACTTCTACAAGAAATTTCTATTCACCAACACACCCATTCCGATATCACATTTTCTAGCTAGATATTCTATTGTTTTTTTAAAAAGATTCTGTTGATATTTAATATGTATTTATAACTTCAAAGTTATCTGATTTGATAAATAGTAATTAGCGAATCGATGACTGATAACGGGTGGTCGAGAGTTTGCAGCAGGTGTTCATAAGCATGCAAACATATCAAAGGAATATTTTGTACATCACTAGTCACTAGTCACTAGTCACAAATATATATAATTTTCTCGAGCTTTCATATGGAATTCCATATTTTGTGTTTGTTTTCGGACTAGCTACGAAAATTTTATTCACTTAAAATATTTTGTTATCAATATATATAAATATTTTACAACTAAAACCCTACCATTTTTTTTGAGAGCATATATTTCTTGGTTTCCAAATACATTAGAATGTTGAAGAATTGTATGCTACTTGTTCATGTTTTCAAAAACTGATTTCGTTTTTTGGTTCATTCATGACATTAATTCATTGCAATTTTCAATTTCACGTTCATAGCAACGTTTTTAATAACTGATACTAATATATATGTTACACTGATGACTCATGTACATACACATATAAAAAAATGTAAATCAGAATTTTGGCAGGTTATGATTATTCATTAGAACTTGTGTTCAAATCATGTATTTCTTGTTATGTTTTTAGTCCTCTCTGAACTCATTATACTATTTATCATCAATATAACAACACGTTAAGTAGTTGTTTGCTATGGATTAAGTAATCGATATATTCCTACCCAAAAAAAAAAGGGAGTGAAAGAGGATATTTCAATAATTAAAAAATAGTGCGACACAAAATTGTTCTGTTGTAGTGATAAGTTATCTTGTCACATTTAAAGATGTGAAAATGAAAGAAGAAGAAAAAAACAAGAATATTATATACGAAGTACGGATTGGTGCAGAACTCAGAATGAAATCTCGATCATACATTCATGTTATATTCTTGGAATAATGCTTGGAATAATGCTTAGATTTGGTGCCAACAAAATGAAAATAAATAAATGGATGTGTTTTTACAAACTCTAAAGGTAGAACAAAAAAAAGAATGGACGAAATGACCATTGTTTATAAATAGTTCTTGCACTTAATTCATCTTACACTTTTTTAATAATTAAATCAGTGGTTTTACAGAGATTGACTCGTCAATTGATCAATTTCCGAATCCTTAGATATCAAATGTTTTTTGCCAAAACATTGATATTACTTAGTTTCGTCTAATTTGATCTAAAACTTTTGGGTACATAGATAATATGTATCAGTTTTCAGAAAAAAAAAATCAATAAAGAATCAAAATATATTTGCTGTGGTTATGTTCCTTGCATACAGAGTTATGGCGTTTTTGTTCATAGATAAATTTAAAATAGACAAATACCGTAAAATATTAGTACTAAATTTACTCTTTACTCTATATAATTTTTTTTTGGTTTTAATACTAAATTAATACCAAATTTATATCAACAAAGGTTTGAAGCAAAAACGTGTTAGGTAGAGAAGCTGAAAACAATGTAAAAAAAAAAAAAAAAAACTAATTTTCCCAAGTTCATTCCAACATATCAGTATTCACTTATCAGCCATATGATTATCATTATCATTATCTTTACTTATTTATATATCAATTATTATTATCTAATCATCATAATACACATTGGGAGCACTTAGTTTGACAATTTTACAATAATATTTATTTTGTAACATAAAGTTGCCTGAATATTTTCTTTGTTTATCAAACAAACACACAACTGCTGTAAAGTTAGAAGCAAAACATTCTCAACCTCTGATTTAGAGAGCTTCTCTGCTAAGGTCTAGTGGGTTCGATCAACTTGGTCCTTTAATTTTAATTTTCTTCTCCATTTCATTTTTTATATATAATATTTTCTTCACTTTCCTGACTATTACCGTGTGTAATACACTGGAGCTCGTAAATAAATAAAAATACAAATTATTAAAAAATAAATTTCAGTCTTATATTCGTCCTACGTAATAACAACATGTACATCTATATTCTACCTAGTTAAATGAACATCCATCAATTTATGAGATCTAAAAAAGTCACCATCACTTTAAAGAAACTGAAAAGAAAAATCAAGACATCCATAAAATATTGGTTTAGCTGCAAGCTTAGTCAGCTATGAAAAATATGTCTATTCACAAAACTACGCTATTTTTCTCTACCTATAAATATAGCCCAAAACTATCCCACATAAGCACCACACATCCCAAAGGTTTTACGAATATAAGCCAATTTCACTAGCTTTGCTTTAACATTTTCTTTGAGATTCTAAAATGGAGATGGATTTGAATGCTCAAGAGAAGAAAGAAGGGTTCTTTCAAAGGCTTAAGGATTTCCCTAGCAAGCTCAAAGATGGTGTCACCAAACGCATAAAGAATGTGCAAAAGTTTGGGAAGGATGATCCAAGACGTATCATCCACTCCATGAAAGTAGGGGTTGCTCTCACATTAGTATCTTTGTTGTACTATGTGCGGCCACTCTATATCAGCTTTGGAGTTTCGGGTATGTGGGCAATACTTACTGTCGTCGTAGTCTTCGAATTCACTGTTGGTAAGTCTATCAAACCGAATCAGTTACAAAACTGTAGTATTTAAAACGTTCTGATAATAACAAAACAACTAACAAAAAACAAATTTTTAATAGGTGGAACACTTTCCAAAGGTTTAAACAGAGGCTTTGCAACATTGACAGCAGGAGCCTTAGGGGTTGGTGCCGTACACCTAGCTCGTTTCTTTGGACACCAAGGAGAGCCCATAATTCTTGGAATCTTAGTGTTCTCACTAGGTGCAGCTGCAACATTTTCGCGGTTCTTCCCAAGGATTAAACAGAGATATGACTACGGCGCCTTGATATTCATACTCACGTTTAGTATGGTTGCCGTTTCGGGTTACCGTACAGATGAAATATTGGTTATGGCATATCAAAGGTTATCCACTATTCTCATCGGTGGAACGATCTGCATACTTGTGTCGATCTTCGTTTGTCCTGTATGGGCTGGTGAAGATCTTCACAAGATGATTGCTAACAACATTAACAAACTTGCTAATTACTTAGAAGGTGACTTACAATATAACATTTTGCTTTCTTCTTCTTGGTAAATATATATTTTATAAATCTATAACTTATGCATGCATACACGCTTTTTCTAAAAAGCTTTCGAGGGTGAATATTTTCCACTGTCGGAAAAGATTTCGAAGGAGACAAACTCGTGCGTTCGAGAATACAAGAGCATTCTAGCATCAAAAGGCACCGAAGATACTTTGGTATATATATGTAATATAGTTTAAAATAATTAATATAGTGATCAGTGATAAATTGACGTTCTTATATATATACTCATTAATTAATTACTGGTCCTTTTGCAGGCGAATCTTGCAAGATGGGAGCCAGGGCATGGTCGTTTCAGGTTACGCCACCCATGGAAAAAGTACTTGAAAATTGCAGGACTCGTTCGCCAATGTGCCTTCCATTTTGAAATCCTCAATGGCTACGTTCTTTCTAATTATAAGGTTCGTGTGAATCACCTAAAACGCCGTTTTTGAAGGAATTTTAATTGTTGTTAACTTGGACGTGTGTATATTTTATTTTATTTGTTTTGTTATGTCGTCTGCTTTTATTCTTTTTTATACTACCAAAAATTGCGTATAAATGTCAACCCTCTAAATGATTAAAATGACCTTATTCAATTAACGCTTGCAACAACACATATATATACTCTTCCATAAGAAATTAGTTCTCTTTTTTTTTTTTGGTCAACAAGAAAAAATACATTAATTCTCTAGGTTTTTGTTTTGTTGAATGAAAGAAGTTCATACTTATTTATAGCTTTGAATGTATTTTGTATTAGTTGAATAGTTGATGTATAATAAATTGTACAGTTCAAAAATTATAGATAGAAAATGCATGTTTACTATTAGTATGTAATTAGACGTAAACTGTTTTTTTTTTTTTTTTTTTTTTNGTGTGTGAAAACTCTGTAAAAGTTCAATTCTTTAAATAAAAACAAAAATTAATTGTTATATCCGATAAATTGTTAATAATAACTAAAGCAGGCACCAGAAGAATTCCAAAGTAAGATTCAAGAGCCAATAGCAACTATGAGCAGAGAAGCTGGTGAAGCACTAAAAGCCATAGCCAAATCTATTAAAACAATGAGCAAAGACACTGCTTCAGTGAACGCACACATTGACAACTCCAAAAAGGCAATAGAAAACCTAAGGATTGCACTCAAATCTTCTTATCCGGAGACAGAGAAAGATCTTCTGGAGATCATTCCCGGAGTCACAATGGCATCAATCCTGATCGAGGTTGTGAACTGCGTCGAGAAGATCTCTGGGGCTGTGGAAGAATTCTCCAGCCTTGCACACTTCAAAGAGACTTTGGATCCAAAATTACCAGTGGAAATAGGACAACATCAGTTACTTCACAGGGGAAGTGTAAAGCCGGTTCTAGATGGTGACAACGAGGAAGAAGACAATAGCTCTCCTCATGTTCTTATCACTGTCCATGATGAACAGCCACCAACGACCACCGGGAAGAACAGTTTGGGAGCAGAAAAAAACTAATGTCCTGTGATTATTTTTGCTCATTACCAAACTTTCAAAAACTCTTTGAAGAGAACTTGTTATAACATTATTTAGTATATGAGAGACATCGATCGGCATTCTACTTATTGCCAGTTTATATGATTTCCGATTTCAAAACTATATATATATATATAGATAAATTATATATCAAATGTAGCTGACGACATCGCAATATATTAAACCTTTAATGAAAATGTAGTTTAATTTAAGAATCAATTTTATGGTTAAACCACACGACGCAGTAGTGCCTGACTTATAGATTGACCACACATGCATGGCATAAAGACTAAAAAGAATAAAATCATCTTTGGGATCCAAAAGCTCAAACCGAGGAACCTTTGCTCTGTTTGCAAATGATATAGTACTGTTAACAATACTATCTTAATTAGTTTAAGTTATGAACATATACGAATCTGTTTTTTAAAAGATCCTGATGAATATACCTGGCCACTTTAACCAGGAGAAAAAGTGGAACAATTAAGCAAGCAGGTCATCATGTGACTAGGCAGTTCAACTTGTGTTTGCACTGGTTAATTGTGCTTGTGAGTTGTGAGTGATCAATAATTAACTTAAGTTAAAATATATCTATACTAGACGTAAAAAAAGTTAATATAAAGTATGATAACAAATCAAATATATAGAAGAATAAATTAGATTTATAAAATATTAATTTACTTGATTTGTTTTGAACTTGATGCAATTATTCTCCCTATCTATCTTCTTCTCTGTTTCTCTTGCTATTGCTTGTTTAACTTATCTCTTATGTTACCCTTTTCTTAAAAACAAAAATTGGCTAGGGTTTTGTCTGATTAATAGGGACTTTAACTTATTTCTTAGGTTACCCTTTTCTTAAAAACAAATTGGCTAGGGTTTTGTCTGATTTATAGGGACTTGATCTGTTTCAAGTTAAATCGAAGGCAATTTCTGTTTATCAGTGTGGCTAATTTTAGGACTTGCAGAGGAGTTTTTAAGTATGAGCAGTATTTGTGGGCTTAATGACGATTTGCTCGTGACGATACTGTCATTGGTTAAGACGAAAGATGCTGTTGCCACAAGTCTTTTGTCAAAACGATGGCTTTCTCTGTGGAAACTGGTTCCAAGGCTTGACTATGTTATTACTCCATGGTATGCATCACATTCAGGTTCAGATTTTATTGATAATTTTCTGCTGCTAAGCGAGGCTCCAGTTCTAGAAACAATGCATCTCAGACTCGGGTTTAATTGTGAACCTGAGGAACAAGAAAGATGGGTTGATATTGCACTGGCTAGACATGTGCGTGTTCTTGAGCTTATTTATTCCCGTTCCCCTTCATCACCAATGCCTTTTCCTAGGAGCTTGTTTACATACAATGGCCTTGTGGTTTTACGCCTTCAAGAAGTGGTGATTTGGGATATTCCTTCGACAATATTTCTCCAGTCCCTCAAGACTCTGTCCCTTTTATGTGTCAGGTTCTGCTCTAGGGATGATGAACTTGTTCATACGCTTTTATCCGCTTGCCCTGTCCTTGAAACACTGGTCGTACGTCGGTGGCTTTATGACTGTGTTACAACCTTCAAAATTGCGGTCCCGTCGTTGCAGAGCTTATACATCATGTGCAGACCAGGTGGTCATGCAAAGACAGATGATCGTGAGTATATAATCAATGCTCCTTCTCTAAAGGATTTAAAAGTTTGTGATGAGTTTAGTTGGTTCCGTCCATTAGTGGAAATGCCGAAGTTGGTGAAGGCAGAAATCAAGATTAGACCGGATAATTCTAAGAAGCTTTTGGGATGTATAGCCTCAGCCAAACACCTCTCCTTATGTGTTACCTCAGCCAAACAATTACTAATGGAAAAATCTGTTGAGTATCTCTGCCAGCTCGAGTATTTAGAGCTTTGTACTAATTGCTCTTCAGATTGGTTATGTCTTTTACTTAAACATTCCCCTAAATTGCGAGTTCTGAGGTTCAACAATCCAGTAAGTTATTTGCTTTTTTCAGTTTGCTCCTTCATCTTTTCTCCACTTAAATCTCATTCTTGAAAAAACTCTGTAGACATCTCAGATAGACGGCTGCAACTCGTTGAGACGGATCAGAGATAGGTGGGAGGAACCGTGTTGTGTACCTGAATGTTTGGTGACGAGTCTCGAAACTGTTGAGTGGGTTGGGTATGAAGGAACAGAAACAGAGAAAGAAGTGGCGATCTACATCTTAGAGAAGGCAAACCACCTAAAGAAGATGACTATATCCCGACATATCACCTACTTGAGAGAGAAATACCGTACGCTGATAGATTTGGTGTCCAGGCTGAGCTGTCCTATCAAATGTCGACTTGAGGTTGTGGCCTTGGAGCAGCATTAATATATTTTTTAGTGGATTTTGGGTTTATTTTCACTTATAAATTTGTCAATTACTTGTTATGTACTTTCTATCTATGTCAAAGTTTGTATACCAAAGATATTGTGAGGTCAAGAAGAGTCGTTGACACTTGACAACTTCAGACACCACTAAATGTATTTTACATGAAAAGGTCAAAACAGTGAACAAAAAAGGTACTACTTATACAAGTATCAAGATTTTTGCTAATTGTCTGTATGATGGGTTCACTATATACTCTCTATACTTACCCGGAAGCACTTTTCTTTACGGAAATAATATGAATATACTATAGATTTTATCTATGTTTCTTCACTTATTACAATGAATCATGATTGACATTTTGCGTTTGTCTTCCCAGTCCGTTTAGGCCTGTCCCAGTTTGTTCGTCCTGAACTCTAGCGACCTTGATGATGATACGAGTTAGATTAAGAGAAGACAATTAATTATATCAAATCACCGTGATTAAATATTAACCTTGATTATGACAAAGCTGTCGGTTTGATTATCTTCTGCTTTCTTCAGCCTTGCTGCTTTCTTCAGCCTTGCCTATGAGAAAAAAAAAAAAAAACTCAATTAGTTAAGTACGTATTACATGTTCAACCATAATTCCTCAGTCTTACATGCTCAGGTATGTCTTTATCATCCATTGTGCAAAATATATTGTCCTTCTCACTTTTCCGGACATATACAAGCATAATTGCCTTCGAACCCTTTGTAAAGGTGAAAGGAGGAAACTACAATAGAATTTTTGCAGCAGTTTTTGCCATTTAAATCTGTTTTGAAAAGTCTGAGCATTTAATACCATTCAATGTTATATCTATATCCAAACAACTTTAATTAACTTTCTCTAATATCCTTATAACCAAACACAATTAAAATATTATATATATATATAATGTTTAAAAATTAATATAACTATTTAGAAGATTTATTCCAGATTTAAACTAATATAAATCTTTGTTTGAATTTAGTTTTTAATTATTGCATGTGAATCATCATATGATACATGAAATTAATAAAAATGTATATTTTCTGCACATATTGTGATTTACATTTTTAAAAACAAACATATTTTTATCAATTAATATAAACACCGTGTGTTCAACATACATATATAGTAAATTTATCATATATAGTAAATTTTAAATTTTTAAGAAGTTCAAAATATATAACTGATATATCTAAACTTGATAAGAAGTTTAAAATTATGAATATCTTAAAATATTAAAAATTTTAAATAACACAGACGAGTTATTGCATGACGGTTTATATATCTGACGGGACGATTTTGAATCAATAATAAAAAAATTATTAATACGATCTTCAATATGGGTTAATTTTTCATTTTAATATTTTTAACAACACCAATGTATGTCAAACTTAATTAAGATTGTGCTAAACAAATATAGTTTCATGGTATATCGCGAGTTTAATTTGGGTTTTTAGTTGAACTATTTAAGTTAACCGTATAAAGTAAATTTTAAACTTTTAAGAAGTTTAAAATATTATAATTAATATATCTAAACTTAATAAAAATTTTAAAATTATGATTATTTAAACATTCAATTTTCAAAATAACACAAACAGGTTATATTGCAGGACGAGTTATATGACATGATAATGTTGAATTGGTAATACTAAAAAATATGATACTTCAGTATGGGTTAAATCTTCAATTTTACTATTTTAACAACACAAATATAAAATATATTGAATTAGACTGATTTAATTAAAATTGTATTAAATAAAAATTGTTATGCGGTATACTGCGGATTGCATACTAAATCACTAGAATTAACAAAATAATACATTAATACCGCAGCGTCCATGAAACGATTTGTATAGAGAAACCTTTATTCCATTTGTCTCTCATTAGCTCATTTAGTGCCTTACAAAAAACATCTAGTCGCTGGTACAATGTTCTAAAAAGAAAATTAATGACTCTTTGTGGACAATGATACAATGATAACAAAAACTACAGAGCTTACCACAAATCTGACAGTCTGGGCCTAATGAGAGCTAAGTAATTTCCATCTCCGTTGTGGACAATGACACTGTTAAGTGAAATCAGTCTCTTGTCAATCGACTTGTGAAGCACAAAGCACAAAAGTAAAGACGGATAACTAATTAACCACTAACCTGTGAAGAGTGTATAGATTCCGGATGCTCCTGTCAGCATCAATGGACAGATATTTACTGTTCTCCTTATCAAGATCCAGTTCTAAGGGATACTCGTACCGAGCAATTATCTGTAATGAAGAAGATACATTAGCTGCCATATAGCTAAACAAAGACAAACACTGCTACTGCAGCATGATGCAGATTACTATGTACACTCTCGCCTTAATCTGTTTGTAGCTTTCGTATAACCCATAGAGTCAAACATATTTCACTAACTACTAAGAGGTACGAAAACAAACACAGTCTCACATCTGGAGCTTATACTATATTACCTTACTATTTTGAAACCTCGAAAGATGAAGTTGAAGAACTGGAGGAAAATCTGTGAACAAAACACCCCATTGTTGCACCCTGAAACAATAAACAAAACAACTTCTTGTGAAACTTCTTAATCCTCCTAATGTTAGCTATATATATATATATATAACAAGTACCATCCAGAAATTGAAAAAAAGGGCGCGGAACAGAGTGGTACATTGAATTTTTTTTTGTCAAAAGAAGCATACACATCCTTGCAGTTTGTGACATGAAGCCTGAGACCTTCAAGAAGAAATAAAAAATGTCAAACTGGCTTTGTTAATAGAAGACAGAAGATAGGATGGGACGCGTAGTTTAAACTACATACTGGAGAAGGATTCCTTTCTTGTATTGTTGTCATCAGCAGTACCCTGGACATACAAGTAAGAGATGATGAAACTTGGCAAAGAAACAGAACCGAGAAGGAAGCAACAGAGAGGAGACAGACATGTTGTACCTTCAAAGATTTTTCTAGCTCTTTACAGAGAAACTGAACATCATATCTTGTAAGGTAGAGCCAGAGCTAGACGTGTTCAGCCCCGTTCTTGAAACACGAGAGACGACACTTTAGACGCAGAGTCGGGGGGATGTGCGAAACAGCCTACAAACCAGCATAATGCAGCAATTCATATGTATGTATATCTTGAATCTTTCTTCAGGGTTTATTAGCAAGGTGAAGAAGACGAGTGAACAAGAAATGGATCCTTAAGGAAACTAAGTGGAAACAATTGATTCCACTAATTCGATCAATTGATTCTTTGTTTCTGCAAAATTTAACAGAGGGGCCGCTTCCAATTGACATTTCGCTACCATATGACTCTAAAAAACAGTAGGATCCTTAACAAAAACACAACTCGAGGAGTAGATATATGTCAATCAAGGAAATGGGACTATGCATGAAAGAAGAAGATATCGATGGAATCGTATACATATTAATATTAGAATTAAGGCAGAAAAGAATTAGTATTTATATTGATCATCATACGATACTAAGGTAAAATAACCAAGGCTGGTAATGATTATTGCTGTTAACATCCACACACAAAACAAAAAAACAAAAGAAAAACCCAAGTGATAAAAAAAGGAGGTTGAGTTATAGTATATGTTATATAGCAAGTGTTGGCCTAAGATTGTGCCTCTGGAAACTTCACTCGAATTAAGAATGTCATCTTTGAGATTTGATTGGAAAAAAGTTCCCACTTTTGTAAAGAATGAGGGCTACAAATGATAAGTCCAAACTAGACTATCATCAACATTAAAGTCAATAATTTCCATAGAGTCAAAAGCTGATCAAACTCTCTTGGAACTAGGAATGGGCTTTGAAGAGTCCAAAGTTAGAATGTTTATCAGAACTTAGCCATGATTTGGAATCAAACATATTTATTTGTATTCTTTAATACAAAGCTTTAAAGCAGATTGATCCAATTCATCGTTAGAAACTCTTAAGCAAGCGAAGCGTTCATGTCGACCGTGATATTATTGCATGATATATGGTCAAGATTCAAGAATCAAGATGGTGATCAAGACAAAGATTCAACTATTTTATTATGTTTGTATCAAATTTTTTGCTAATTTGTCTATAAACAAACCAGTCACAAGCTTGTCACGTGGCGTCCGTTGCTTGTTTCGGCTAAGTCGGCCACTATTTTGGGCCGTTAATGGTACTCTCGTCTCGTTAAGGCCTCCATTTTGAGCCGTTAATACTATGTTTCTTTTTGGCCGATGTCATTGTCATTGCCCATATGCCTCGTAGGACCAGATTCTTCGGTTCCAGCATATTCCTGCGTAAACAATCCGACACAAATCGGATAATCTCGTCAACCATTCACAACACGCCATGTCATCAACGAATAAGACTCATGCCACGTCAGTCACGGGTCAAGGGACTCAAGCTTCACAAAAAAGCTCCTATCGTCCGACTTGTTTATTTTCCACGTGTTCAATCTCTTTCAGAATAATAACCAAATTAATCTCAGCCGTCCGTTTCTCTTCTTCTTCTTCTTCTTCTTCTTCCCCCAATTCTCTCAACAAACCTTAAGCATATACACTCACGAAATCGTCGTGACGAAACGATAAAACCCTAAATTCATGGTTAAGGAGACTCTAATTCCTCCGTCGTCTACATCAATGACGACCGGAACATCGACGTCTACGTCTCTTTCGATGACGCTATCTTCGACGAACGCGTTATCGTTTCTGTCGAAAGGGTGGAGAGAGGTATGGGACTCAGCTGATGCGGATTTGCAGCTGATGAGAGACAGAGCTAACTCCGTTAAGAATCTAGCGTCGAGCTTCGACAGAGAGATCGAGAATTTCTTAAATAACTCGGCGAGGTCTGCGTTTCCCGTCGTCGTATCACCATCGGCGAGTGAAATTGGTATCATGAAGAAGCTTCAGCCGAAGATTTCGGAGTTTCGTAGGGTTTATTCGGCTCCGGAGATTAGCCGTAAGGTTATGGAGAGGTGGGGACCAGCTAGGGCGAAGCTTGGGATCGATCTATCGGCGATTAAGAAGGCGATTGTTTCTGAGATGGAATTGGATGAGCGTCAGGGAGTTTTAGAGATTGGTAGGATGAGGAAACGGCGTAATAGGGATAGGGTTAGGTTTACGGAGTTTTTCGCGGAGGCTGAGAGAGAGGAGGGGGAAGCTAGTTTTGGTGATTGGGAACCGATTAGGTCTTTGAAGACTAGGTTGAAAGAGTTTGAGAAACGAAGCTCATCGGAATTATTGAGTGGATTCAAGAACAGCGAATTTGTAGAGAAGCTCAAAACTAGCTTTGTAAGTTCTTCCAGCTTTCAGGGAACCTATTTCAATTTCTTGATTAATTCTACTCAGATGGTGAAATCCTTCTCTTGTAGTTTCTTATGGTATATGGCAACTTATCTAATTGGCGCTTTCTCTTTTGTTCTATTTTGCAGAAATCAATTTACAAAGAAACTGATGAGGCAAAGGTTGGTATTTGGAAGTTGGAGCTCTATCAATTCCATAATGTTTTAGATTGTTTACTCAAGTTGTTTTCTTAATTTTCTTTACAAGAACATGTTAACCTGCTGGGTTCTTCTTGTTATAACATATAATTTAGGTAGACCTTGGTATAGTGTTATATTGGGAGTTTAACGTGGCATACTTTAATGTTTGGTGCAGGATGTCCCTCCATTGGATGTACCTGAACTTTTGGCATGTTTGGTTAGACAATCTGAACCTTTTCTTGATCAGATTGGTGTAAGGAAGGGTAAGATTGCATTTTTCTCTTCATGATGCTTACTCTTTTTTTATCTGTTGTACGTACTGAGTTGTGGATGGTTATGGAAACATATCACTCAGATGACATCTGCCATAGACTTGACAATTTCCAGATGTGTAGGTTAATGGTTTTAAATTATCGCACAGTTTAGTACTTACATGAGAAACTAAGTCCCTGATTATGTTCCATTATTTTGTCTTACAGATACGTGCGACCGAATAGTAGAAAGCCTTTGCAAATGCAAGAGCCAACACCTTTGGCACCTCCCATCTGCCCAAGCATCCGATTTAATTGAAAATGATAACCATGGAGTTGATTTGGATACGAGGATAGCCAGTGTTCTTCAGAGCACAGGACATCATTATGATGGTGGGTTTTGGACTGATTTTTTGAAGCCTGAAACATCAGAAAACAAAAGGCATGTGGCCATTGTTACAACGGCAAGTCTTCCGTGGATGACCGGAACAGCTGTAAATCCCCTATTCAGAGCGGCATATTTAGCAAAATCTGCAAAACAGAGTGTTACGCTCGTGGTTCCTTGGCTCTGCGAATCTGATCAAGAACTAGTCTATCCAAACAATCTTACCTTCAGTTCACCTGAAGAACAAGAGAGTTATATACGTAAATGGTTGGAGGAAAGGATTGGTTTCAAGGCTGATTTTAAAATCTCCTTTTACCCAGGAAAGGTATGTTGATCATTTTGGATTCTATACTTTGTTTCTATGACTGCCAATATGCTTTTCAATTATATCTTGAGAGTAACTGAGCTTTCTGGTTTCTTGTAGTTCTCAAAAGATAGGCGGAGCATATTTCCTGCTGGTGACACTTCTCAATTTATACCGTCAAAAGATGCTGACATTGCTATACTTGAAGAACCTGAACATCTCAACTGGTATTATCATGGCAAGCGTTGGACCGATAAATTCAACCATGTTGTTGGAATTGTCCACACAAACTACTTAGAGTACATTAAGAGGGAGAAGAATGGAGCTCTTCAAGCATTTTTTGTGAACCATGTAAACAACTGGGTCACACGAGCGTACTGCGACAAGGTGAATCATCTAGTATCTCTCTTTGAACCTTTGTACTGTTGCTTGAACCCTCTTTAAAAATAGTACACAAGCTAATACATAATGTTTTCCACTCCTGAAAGGTTCTTCGCCTCTCTGCGGCAACACAAGATTTACCAAAGTCTGTTGTATGCAATGTCCATGGTGTAAATCCCAAGTTCCTTATGATTGGGGAGAAAGTTGCTGAAGAGAGATCCCGTGGAGAACAAGCCTTCTCAAAGGGTGCATATTTCTTAGGAAAAATGGTGTGGGCTAAAGGATACAGAGAACTAATAGATCTTATGGCTAAGCACAAGAGCGAACTTGGGAGCTTCAATCTAGATGTCTATGGGAACGGTGAAGATTCAGTCGAGGTCCAACGTGCAGCAAAGAAACACGACTTGAATCTCAATTTCCTCAAAGGAAGGGACCACGCAGATGATTCTCTTCACAAGTAAGCTCTGAAAATATGCGGGTGCTTTTGAAAAATGTTTAATGTTTCTCTCTCTGATTGTTTTCCCCTCTCGTCTAAATGAAGGTACAAAGTGTTCATAAACCCTAGTATCAGCGATGTTCTATGCACAGCAACCGCAGAAGCTCTAGCCATGGGGAAGTTTGTTGTCTGTGCTGATCATCCTTCAAACGAGTTCTTCAGATCATTCCCGAACTGCTTAACTTACAAAACATCCGAAGACTTTGTGGCCAAAGTGAATGAAGCAATGACGAAAGAGCCATTACCTCTCACTCCAGAGCAAATGTACAATCTCTCTTGGGAAGCAGCAACACAGAGGTTCATGGAGTATTCAGATCTCGATAAGATCTTAAATGAGGGAGATGGAGGACGGAGGATGCAGAAATCAAGATCTGTTCCAAGCTTTAACGAGATGGTCGATGGAGGATTGGCATTCACACACTATGTTCTAACAGGGAACGATTTCTTGAGAGTATGCACCGGAGCAACACCAAGCACAAAAGACTATGATAAGCAACATTGCAAGGATCTGAATCTTGTTCCACCTCAAGCTCACAAACCAATCTACGGCTGGTAGATTTTTCCCTCACAGCTTTTGACTTGTTAAGCATCCACTCGTTTATTGTTTTCCTTATTATTATTGCTACTTTCTATAGTTGTTGAAGGTCGTTTGTTAATAGAAAGGGTAGATAGATGTCTTTTTGTAGAATACGAAGCGTATTTTGATGATATATATATTAAGAAAAAAAAACTTTTGTTCACGGATCCAAGCTATTTCCCATTTCTTACTCCAAAGATCATGTAAAGAACACTATTAACACGAAAAAACGAATCAATATAGAAATTATATATGCCCTCGACTAATAATACTTTCTCCCCAAAGTTACATATTAATCAACGTAAAAGGACAAGGAAAATGATGGGAAAAGTGGTGGTGGTTTCTGCTTTGGCAACTAGTGTTAGGTCACTTACGTCGTCTTTTCTACGTGGGAGAATACGTGGATAAATTGAACTTTCTTTTAATCTCTATCAATTATTAATCCTACACATGGTATAGCCGATATATGATCATTAAAATATATTACAAAAGTTAGATTGGGGTATAATTTCTTATCACCAAATTGGACTCATAATTGGTAGTGAGAATTCATTTACCCATATGATGGCTCCAAAAAGCTGTCTGTATCCATGAGTTTTTCACTTTGCATCAAATATTGTAGATTTTTTAAAAATTGATCATGAAAAGAATTTCATAAGTTCGATAGTGAATGAATAATATCGAGGGATGGAACAAATCCGAGTTCCATGTTTTGATTTTAACATAACCTTTATTATAGTAGATATATATTTGTTTGTTTTTAGGTTTTAAGTGTCGGTTTTTAAATCGGGAAACTGAAAGTTAAACTAACTAAGCTGAATTTCTTACTATGGTTTGGAGTGGAGCCGATGAAAGTTTCTTCGATCACACATAAAGTCACCTTTCTAAAGAGAAACTTGCACCGACCATATCAAATCATGTATTCATATTTTTCAACATTTCTAGAAATGTAGAACAAAATATATATATTCAATTATAAATAATAATAAAAAATCCTTTTAACATTCAACATATCACAATACAAATTTGATGTTATAAGGTTAGTACATATTGTTTTCAAATATCTTGTATTGTTTTGGAAAAAGAAAATAAAAAATATATTAAAATACCGTTATCACTAGGGAGAATTATTATTTTTGGTTTAATGTAAGACTACCTTTATTCCCCTATCACGTTCCTATAAATCCTACATATAATTAGCACCATTATTTTAGAGCAACCAAAAATAAAATTATCTCTTAACAACTTCTCCACTTGCTCCCCCCACCACCACCCACCGTCGGAGAAAAAAATAAACTCACCACCATGACCTCCAAAGACTGTGGTTCCCACAGCCACTCTCGCCGGAAACTTATCCGGCGAATAATATGGTCTATAATCTTTTTCCTCTTCATAATCTTCCTCACGATCCTCCTCGTTTGGGCAATTCTCCAACCTTCAAAGCCACGTTTCCTCCTCCAAGACGCAACCGTCTACGCTTTCAACGTCTCCGGAAATCCACCGAACCTCCTCACCTCTAACTTACAAATCACTCTCTCTTCCCGGAACACTAACGACAAGATCGGTATCTACTACGACCGCCTTGACGTCTACGCTACTTACCGAAACCAACAGATCACTTTCCGAACATCGATCCCTTCCACGTATCAAGGACACAAAGAAGTCAACATCTGGTCGCCGTTTGTCTACGGAACCTCCGTTCCCGTCGCTCCTTTTAACGGCCTTGGTCTTGACCAAGATCAAGATAACGGTTCCGTTATGTTGATCATTCGTGCTGACGGTAGAGTGAGGTGGAAGGTTGGTACTTTTATTACCGGCAAGTATCATCTTTATGTGAAGTGTCCAGCTTATATAGACTTCAATAATAAAGCTGCCGGAGTTATTGTCGGAAACAACGCCGTTAAGTATACGTTTACCTCTAGTTGTAGTGTTAGTGTCTAAAACGGCGACGGAGAAAAAAAAAAGGTAACCAAAGTCTACGTTAAATAATTTGTCTTTCCTTAATTACCATGTGAATTGTACATTTTGCTTATACGAATAGCAAATATTTACAGATTCGTGATGTTGTTTCTTGTAACGAGTTTTAAGAATTTCAATATGGATCGGATTAGTACTTTTATTATAGTTGAATGTTAAATTCTATTTTAGTGAGTTTGTTTTAAAGTATATTTTTACTGATTTTGATGCATCTTCTTCTGATCCTGTCAAATCTACTTTTGTTTGTAAACTTTTGATATGATTCTCTTTTGTGTAATGGTAAAGTTGGACGGCGATGGAGATTAAATTTTAGTTGAATAGATTAGAGTCGTTAATGTTTTGTGGACGTTGTGTGATGGTGTCATTGTCCATTTGTCTCCATCTTTTTTTCTGAAATTAAATAGAGATCCATGCATTCTTCATATAAAGACTTTTATATATTTGTACAATATCCCACAAACAATAAATTTATGTGGATTGGATTTTTTTTAGTCATATTTAATCATATTTATGGATTATGTATAGATTATTTTCATCTATTGGTGTCTGGCTTAAAATATGGTTTTCTTGCACATTACAAAAGCCCATTCCCCTAAAGTTTTGCTACATTCAAATAAAGTTAACACGTAACGTTACTTAGGGGTTACACCGTGAATATTCTTGGATCTTGAAATGAAAATATATGAGAATCCGGTATTCGCTGTTACAAGTACAACTTGCAAGAATAGTGCCCTAGTTTTAATTTGCATTTTTATGCTAGTTACTACTAAATAATTAGTATCTATACTTGGCTCTAATGACTCTAGAGATTATGTGACGCAGGGGAGAAGACTTATCTCTTGCTAATTTGCATTTTCATACATTGTGATCTCAAACATGGTCCCTTAAATTGACAAATGAAAGAGGAATATATGGTCCTTTAAAACTTAGTATTATTGAAGTGTTGGGAGAAAAAATAATATAAGAACCGTTGACGGAAAAGTCAGTCACCAATAAATATCACGTTGGATTTCAATCACATGATCATAGACACAAAACGTTCTATATCCCAAATAAAGTTTAAGAAACCTAACCCTTGGATTTTCTTTGATAAAACAAAAAATAAAAATAAAGTGGTTATGAACGTGCTATGTGGGCTGTTACACACAGGCACTAGAACGTCCGAGTAAGACTCTGCCAAACTCATAGTATAATCTCATATAACTAAAAAGAGATCATTCTAAAATTTTATTTCAGAACTTGACACCTATCACCTAAAGAGTTATTATCTGTAAAATATATTATAAAATGTTTAATTTTTATTCTACTTTTAAATAGTAATTTCCAATAATAATTTTCTGTTTAATTTGTTCACTTTAATAAAAATAATTCAAATAATATGATTATTCATTTATTTTGTAATTTTATTCTAATTATAATAAACTAAAGTATATTTTAATATAAAGTTTATTTTAAAACTTTCTTCTAAAATTTGACATCTATCACCTAAAGAGTTAGCATCTGTAAAAAACAACTTCAATTAAGTAATAAATTATAAGTTGTTCAATTTTTCTTTTATTTTTTAACCATAGTTTCCAATAATAATTTTCTGTTTTATTTCTTCACTTTAATAGAAATAATTCACATAATATGATTATTAATTTCTTTTGTAATTTCACTCTAATTATAATAAACTAAAATTTCTTTTAATATATAAAATATATAAATATTTATAGAGAAATAGCTAAATACATATTCCTTTCTAAGAGAGAACAAAATGTATAATTATTACAATTTGATTAGCTTGAAGCTCCTGTCATATATTTATATTAATAGTAATTTCAAATTTTATATTCAAACAAAAAAAATCAGTTCTTTATTCACAATAAATTTATTTTATGAATTCTCTCACATATTTTATTAACTTACATATTCTATAAAATATTTTGTAACTCTCATATTTCTAATCATATCCACATTTTAAGGCACTAAATTTTAATTAATTACAATTATTTATTTGTGTTTATGTTATTTTTTTCACCTCCACCTCCATAGTATTTATAGCATTCTAATGAATGATTAATGACAATTAAAATAGAATAAATAATAAAATATATTAATAATTAATTATTGCATTTTTTAATTCTTATATACTTTATGTAAGAGTTCAACATGTGTGTAGCATATGCTATTATGTTTATAAGAAGTTCAACATGTATGTATGATATATATATATGTAATATATGATATATATATATATGTGATATTTTTTTTAAAAAATATGATTGAAATATTTAAGTTTTCTATCATCTAAATTGTTCTTAATTTTTTTTAGGGATATTAGTACTACATATATATTATTCCTATATTATGAACATCAAGATGTATAATTTTATTTTCAATTCTACTTGTCATCCTTAATATATGTCGCATATTTTCTATTTCGCGTTTATTATTTTATTAATTTTAAGATAAATAATTCATATGAAATTATTATGTAATTATTTTTTAATTTCTATTCACTTATTCATATCATTCTAATCATATATCATTTATCAGTATATAGTTAATTAACATATATATATATATATATATATGTATATATATATTTATAATATGTTTATATTAGTTTATTAAAATCAAATTATTATGAATTGTAAATATATATAAGTTAGGTTTTGGTCTCACTTATACTGGTATAATTGAATCATTTTTTATATGGACTTTATCAATCATCTCGGAAAAACGTCTTTAGTTTTCGATTAATCATCTCAAATAATATTTATTTTCACAATGAATCTAAATAATATAATAAATAATAGGTAAGTTTTCTTGCATTTGTTGGACAGTGATAAAGCTATTGAAGGAACTAAGAAATCTATAAAACCATAATTGAAGGATTTTTTTTATAATTTCTGTACAAGTTTTGAAAATTACTTATTTCAAAGAATATTTATGTAATATAAACTATTAAATAATTAATTTATTCAATTTGTTACTAAACTCCTTTAAAAGTATATAATTATATTTTATTATATTAATTATAATTACTAAGCTCCTTTAAAAGTATATAGTTATGACATTATCTAATTTTAGAGAAATTGGGCTTATTCTACCTGACTCCAAAATGATTTACAACATCGGGATTTTTGGATTACTACTTGATCAATTGTGTGCTTACTGTTTAGAATTAAGCAATATTGGATTAAATGGATCTATCTCCAAATTTTAATACATTTTTTAATATCAAAACAACTAATTTTAAAATGTGAATAAATAATGATCTCATCTACGAACAATTGAGTTTGTGGATTCATGACTATTGGGCTTAAGCCTATTTATGTTGGGCCTAATTATTATTCGTTAGGGTCTGTTATGATCTAGAGTCTTGAGCTGTAAACCAAACATCATAGAAATTAGAACGACAAGGCTTCTACAATTTGGGATATCATATTACTTAAATCACATTTTAGTGAGAATTGACTAATTGAGAATTAAGAAACAAAACTTTCTAGAGAAAAAAAAAACGTCTGCTTAAACCTTGAGTCATTTGCATGGAAGAACTACATCAAATAAAAAGCCTCATATTGAAAATATTTAATAGTCTATAAAAAAAGTGGCTAGCTAGTTTTAAAAATTAGTTAGAACTTTAATAAGATTTGAATTGCTTCTCGATTGCTGAAAAAGCTCCTTGACCACATTCAAAACCCTATCAAACCATGCAACAGCTTATAACGGCACTTTTTTTCTTTCTTTTCAAAAAACTAAACCATTGGTCAAGAAATAACCCAGTCTTAAGTTGTAATCAATAACTTTAACAAAATTTGCAAATATGGTCATAATTAAAACTTTCTTAATAATTGACAAAAAAATATACACAAAAATTCATTTCCTAAATTAAAAAACAAAACCGCGTTACATTAATTAAAATCTTTGATTTGAATTAAATCACACAATTATCTCTTTTCTATATATATATATATATTAACCTCTTCATCTTCATCTTCACTAAACCGAACCATTGGTATTCTGAGATTCTCTCTCTGGCAAATCGTCGAACACTTATGGGGTCCAAACAACCATACCTAAACGGCGCCTACTACGGCCCATCGATTCCTCCACCTCCACCACCCAAATCTCACCGCCGTTCATACGACTCGCCAGGAATCGGATGCTGTTGCTTCAGCTGCATCGGAAGCTGCATCGGAAGCTGTCTACGCTGCTGTTGTTCATGTATCCTAAGCCTGATCTGCAACATCCTCATAGCTGTAAGCGTAATCCTCGGACTCGCCGCTCTTATCCTCTGGCTCATCTTCCGTCCAAACGCCGTCAAATTCTACGTCTCCGACGCTAACCTGAACCAATTCAGCCTCGATCCAAACAACAATCTACATTACAATCTCGATCTCAATTTCACAATCCGTAACCCTAACCAACGAGTCGGGGTTTACTACGATGAGATCTCGATTTCTGGATACTACGGAGACCAGAGGTTTGGATCTGTGAACGCGTCGTCGTTTTATCAGGGGCATAAGAACACGACGGTGATCGGAGCTAAAATGGAAGGACAGAATCTGGTGGTGCTTGGAGACGGAGCGAGGTCGGATCTGAAGGAAGATGAGAAATCTGGGATTTATCGGATTGGTGCTAAGTTGAGGCTTAGTGTTAGGTTTAAGTTTTGGTTTGTTAAATCGTGGAAGCTTAAACCGAAGATGAAGTGTGATGATCTTAAGATTCCTCTTCTTGGTGGTTCCTCTAACTCGACCGGAGGGTTTAAGTTTCAGCCAGTGCAGTGTGAGCTTGACTTGTCTTAGTCAAACTCTCCTAGTTTTATGATTTCTTTATTGGATTTATAGTTTTTGGCATTAGAATTATTGTGTTTTCTTTGATTAATTCATATGGATATTGGATTTATGTTGGAGTTGGAACTTCGAAGATATATATATTCCATATGGCTTTAACTTTTATGTGAATAGATTAAAATAAGATTTTAGGGTATGAATTTGTATGCGTTAACATCACATTTCAACCACAAATTAAAGAATTGCAAAACCAAAAATATCTGACGTTGCGAATTTTAGTGTTTGGGTGTTTGGTTTACGTATAGTATGATCATACATCGAATTGGTTCTTAGTTCTTGCTCTTTTTTTTTTTCTCTACGAAAAGCGAATCTAAATGCACTAGCTATATAATCGGTTTTACAAGTTAGAACAATGGGTAAGCTACTAAGCTTATTAAAGTGAACGCTGGATAGAATTAGGATTTCTAAATGGGATAACAACAAATTGCGTTTTGTGTGTATCGCACTAAAAGCCAATCCAAACGGTGCATAAAACACTTTTACTTTCTTAGCCCTTTTTCTTTGGCTTTTGTAGAAAGAAAAGAAAAGTTAGTATCATTACCATCACATCGTTTGTTGTCAAGAAATAGACTAGGTTAACTAAAAAAGCAGGTTTGCTAATTCGATTATACTTCATTTCATTTGTAGAAACTAATCTATATATTGCAAATGTGTAGATAATATCTTCTTCTTTTTTTTTGGTTTTGTTCTTGTGGTTTAGATCTGGTTGATCATTCATATATATTACTGAGAATTCAAAGTCAAACTCTAGATTCAACTCTGGAGTATTAAAAGACTAGATTATAATGCAAGCGAGCAACGGGTTGATTTAATCAACCACCTCCTCTTTGTTACCATTTAGAGAGCACTTTTTAATATTTCATACTAATTGTTCATATATCTTTCCAGGGGTTGGGTACAAATTCGTCTGTGGAGGGAAAAGAGTACTTTTCTAATGTTTATGAATATAAAAAATATCTTGTTTGCGAAAAATATGATCTTGATGAAGCGGATTTCGACACTGCGTTCGGTAAATCAAAATTATTTGGTGATAAACAGATAAAGTGGATTAAAAGTTATGTGGTATGAAAGATTGAGTTATCATTTAATTATCTGCTATCTTTGCTTGTTTATATGCATATGCTGATGTCTCTTATATCGTTCAGCCTGGCAGGTATATTGATCCGAAGGAACATCAAATAACATTTGGTGATTTCATCAAGCAATAACTTATTATGTATTTCAATGCGGAATTTCTAAGATCCATACCTTCAGTGGTTGATGGGCTGAAATCGAGTCAAAGACAGATATTACACTGTGTTTTTATGAGAAATTTAGTGGACAAAGCCAAGGTTAGCCAGCTCGGATACTTTGGGACGTCCGTGCGAACTGGCTAACTTCATTCGTAATAATTTAAGCACAATACGTGCGAACTGGCTGACCTTGGCTACATTATGAGAAATTTAGTGGATGGAGCCAAGGTTAGCCAGTTCGTAATAATCTAAGCACAATCGCAACTACAATCACAACATTTGATCTCCATTATCTAATTAACCAAGGCCCTAAGGATGTATATCGATAATATTTTGACATGTATGAAAAGAAATTTTATTTAATAATTATAGGAAAAACATAAAAAATCCTAAAAATAAAAGGATTAAAGTTAATATTTTTGAAAATATATAAAACCAAAAGTAATCTATTATATCACTAACTATAATAGGAAATTTATCTATTAAGTTACTAATTTCAATAGGAAAATATGTGCAATTAATAAGAAAAATATTTGCAGTTTAATTGCAATTATTATTTATTATAATCATATAGTAAAAAAGAAATTTATAAGAAAAGTGATTAAAGTGTACAAAGTTTGATGCATTAAAATTAGTGATTATCATAATATAAGAAAATTAAGATAATCAAAATAAAAAATTAATGTAATTTTCTTAAGTTCTTTAATCCATGAATAATTTGATAGCATATTTAATATTTGATTGATATTTGGAAGAAGTAAAACTGATCATATGTAAGACGTAAAAGTAAAATTGATCTATCATTATATGTGTTAGGTAAAATGATTACATGAAATTTCTTACGGAGAAATGATTAATCATAACAAGACTGTCATAATGTAAATGTGACAATAGTGAAAACTCATAAGCTTTAATAAGAGAAGGCTTCAGAGGAGGATCTTGGTTCTTGTCACCAGATTCAGCTGAGGATCACCACCAGCTTCAGCTGCTGCCTCGGTCAGCCCGTAGCTCTTCAATCTATCCTTAAGAGATTGAGTTTCAATCTTAAGTAATTGAATAATTTGTGCGCAATTGCAATTGCAATCACAACATTTCTCCATTCTCCAACCCCAACCCCAAGGATTCCCAAAAAAACTCAATTCAATTCAATTCTCTTCTAATCGTGAAATCGGGAAACCTTTACCCCTAAATCGATTTTATTAATAATAAAGTAAATGTTGTTTAAAATTATTTTTTTAATCTATTTTAAAGTAAATATAGTCGTATAATATAATGTAAATTATACTATAAAAAATATATATATTTGCTCAAAGAGACTATTATTACCGTACCACTTCGTCGGCCTAATATGCTTTTTATTGTAAAGTTATATCACCATTTTGAAACGCTTTGTTTAGCATGTGACGATGACTCGACCATTCTCAGCCTTTGGTTTTGTGAATGAGTTGGGTTAATTACAATTTCGGTTGTTTCCAAGACGAATAAACTCTTTTACAATAAGTCCAGTTTTTTTCTTCTTACACACATGCGATATATTAGACACAGCATCCTTCCCAACCTCTGTAACAGCCTCTGCGATTCTACGCCCAAAAACAAAACAAAACAATTTATGTAATATGGTGACTTTAGATGGACCACAACACATGTCTTCTCCTCTGTTCTAAAATCCAGCTGAAAACCTTGGCAACATATTGATATGGTGGTTTGTATAGAATTTATCTTTGTGCTTCAGGCCAAATAAAAGGACAAGTTATATATATGAGATTCCTCAAAACACTCCTACATATTTTACATATACAACTATGGTTTTTGATGAATAAAAAACGATATGGTGGTAATCATTCTTGAGCGGAACACGCCAAGCCACAAGAAACATCTCTCAGCTGGTGTTTTCCACATTCCAGATAAACAACAAGTGGAAGACATCATTCTTAGCTGCATTACTCTTAATCTTGAAAAGCTCTTCATAGTGAGTTACAATTGTCCGGAGCTCAGTCTCACCTGCATCTCAGCTCATTCATTTGCCCGTTCTTTTCTTCAAGCCACCGTGAATGTTCAGCATCAAATGCCAAAGCCCCTGCAGAATCCAATGAACAAACCAGAAGGACCCAAGGATTTATTTTAGAGCATTACCACCTTTACCCAAGAAAACTATCGATGACCCATAATTCTGTTACCTCCTCGACTTCAGCTAATCCAAGACTCGACTAACTATTCCTTATTAGTTGAACTGACATATTAGGCCTCGGCTGAAGTCTCTTTTATCTTATTTATAAAGAGTTACTTAATCAGAATCAAACCAAGTCTCTTTTGTCTTGCTCTTTACAGCTCTTGCTCAAGTTGAGTCTTCTTTAATCGACTATTCTCCAGCTGCAGAACATACAACATATGCCTTCTTCCTCAATGGAGGAAACAATAACATGTTTTAAGGTAATGGCAAAATAGACATTCTTCTAGAGATGTTGCAAGGAAGTAAGAGGAATATATAAGAAATATCAAAACAAGAACAGATGCAATATATACCTTCTTCCCCAATCTGCTTTTTCTTGTTACCTCACGATTTTGAGCAAGCCTACCGAAGGGTATATGGATCAAAATATATAAGGAAACAAAAAAGATTACGAATATGCGCAATACAAACAGATACTTGTTCATCAACAGAGAAGAATTTATCACCTTTTTCATCCAACATATCCGTTGATTGGTCACTGGAATCAGACGCAGCAGCAAGCATCATTTGCCCTCTCTCAGACGGCAATTAATATCAGGAATTACTATGTCATTCAAAATTTTGACGTTTGGTGAACATAAACAAATGATTTGTCCTGTGGATTTGGCTCTACCCGGTAGATTGTCCCAAGTTTTACCAAGGGAACCCGGTGCAAGCCTCCCACGACTGACATTTTCGAGAAAATACAATAATAAAAAGATTAGAGCCAGATTACGAGCTAAACCCCCAGATCTCTGTGATCTGTATCGCCATCAGTCCTTGAACTGGTATCATCCATATTACTTTCTATAGTGTTTACTTGACGCAGAGACTATCCACTTGTGTTCCCTTTTGCCGTGGTAACTTTACACTAGAGGGAGCAAGGACTGCCAAGAGGAAATGAAGATGAAGGAAATTATTAGATACCAGGGTGAATAAACATCAAAACAGAAGAGAGAAACTAAACACCTTACCAAAACAACCAGTACATATGGAAAAGGAACAACCAGTGAACCATTGACTGTGCTGAATTAAAAAAACAGACAGTTAATTTTATATAATCCATAAAAATTCTGTTTCATCCATTAAAAAGAATGCAAAATGGTCCTTACTATTGAACACAGAGAAAACATTAGACTAAAAAAAGATGTAGATAACACACGAAGGAGCTTTAAAGGTTTATCTGTATAATAGAAAAGGATCAATAGCTGTGACTTCCCAGCAATTGTTCTAGAATGCTACCTCAGATACTTGGTTATCTCCATCTATAAAGCCAGGAGGAATGATTCAACCCTACATGCAAAACATTAAAAACTGAACCACGGTGAATGGAGGACACTTACATCTATAGCTCCACCTCCAGGAACAACAGTTGAGTTCTTCACAACCCTTCTCATAATCGCATCATGTAAACTCCGCTCAGCTTCTTCGACTAACTGCCATTAATGTTTCAAAGGAATTCCCATTTATGCTGATTAGTTTTTATTCATGAAGCTTTCATATCTGCTGTATACCTGATCAGTTCCACCACGGAGGACAATAGTTGCTGTACGGCCTGAAGGGCAACCACTGAATATGTTAAACCTCTCCCCACCAACTTGTTTCTCCTCAAAAACCTCACAAGTTCCAAGAACCTGCATAAATTAAAAACAACCTCTGATTCAGATGAATGAAATCAACAAGTCACTGAACGCTAGTAAGCCTATCCAATAGCAAGCAAAGAAAATCATTTTCACGGGCCTCATCTATTATGTTGTTAACACTTGTCTGAACTGTTCCTCCAGCTGCAGCAGCCACACGGTTAAGATCTTCTTCTGCCACACGACCAGCACAGAATATATCACAATCCGCAAAATACTGCAACAAAATGCCAAGTAAAACACAGTCAAGCACCCTTGAGTGATACGAAAATGAAACACCAAATTGCAAGGTACCGTAGTGAACAATATCACAAAAACATTAATTGACATAATATGCAAAGCCAGTTTAAAACATTCCCATAATGAAAAAGAATGAAAGAGACGCAACAGATTTGTAGAAAGAAAAAACAAAAATGTGTTTACCTTCTTGATCCCAATCAGATTTAGCCTGTCGTCGTTCCCAATAGCCATTACAGCATCAACAACCATAGTAGCAAATAACTCCTTTTCCCACCAATAAGCTTAGATGAAAGATTAGTAGCAGCGTATTTAGCCAACAAACCTTTCTTTTCCTCTACACTCTTCCCCTCAATGCTAACAGCGAGTGCTTTAACCTTCTCAATTGCCTACATCAATAAAGAGTAGTGATTTTTAAGGTGTTAAAAGATCCAACAATTAAAAAAAGACTTGTAACTGTACTAACGAAAAGAAAAATACAAACCAAAGTGCAAGCCGTGCGGTAACTCCTGATTAAATTCTGAGCGTGAACACCATCCTCAATAAATGGCTTAGCCTCTTTCAAAAACTCTGCTGCAAGAAGAACAACAGTAGTTGTCCCATCACCCACCTATAACCAAACAACAGAACATTCAGAGTATATGTATGTGTCAGAAAAACAAAACCATAAATAAATAAAGGAAAGAGATACAATTTTGTAGCAAACTTAATATACTGCTAGACGACTTCAGTACTTATTAAACTAGACAACAAAACACTAGCCCTACATAAAACTAAGTTCAAAGCGAATACCAAAGCAAGAAGCAAACCGAATATAATTCTATCCAACCAAAATAAATAGTTCCAAAAAGTCCAACACCCTTCAAAGATTGATTAACTACGTTCAGACAATCCTCGAAGCCAACACTAGTGGAATTTATGTAACTGCAGAGACAGACAAAAAGCTGCCTTCGGTTTGGAATTTTGGCACACTCATAAGTATCAATTGGCTCAAGTCACAATGAGTAAGTAGCTTAACAAACTGAGTTTGTTTAGGAATTGGAGTCGAAACGAAGAACGGTTCAAGTACTAACATCGACTGAAACAATTACAGTGGAATTTTGAGAACTAAGGTTATAGCAGCTCATCACTCAAATCAATAACTGACCGCAGAGGATTCAAAATCTATTCTCTTATCAGAATCCAACAGACACATGAAATTCAAAGCATACTAACATTAGTAGAAATCCCAAGTAAGAATTCGTTCCAGGATTCGATGAATTTTGGTTTGCTGAATAGAGTTGGAGAAAGCAAGAAGCTCACCAGAGAAATGAAATCTTCTGTCTGAGTAAAAAAGGTTGTCCAAAATCGGATTGAAGGAAGAAGCAGAGAGAGACAACGATCCCGTAGTTTCAATCACCGAGACATCGTTTTGTCTACAAATCAAAAACCCACCATCCCCCAAAAGAACATCGAACGGGAAATTGCAAACTTAACCCCTATACTATTCTTATTACCACTAAATTAACCTCTATATTCTTAAAATTACAAAATATCTCCTACTACAGAGTTTAGTTTTTTTAGATATATGGCAATCGATCGGTTTACATAGTTAAACCGATACTCAACCGAAAATTCTGAGATTGAGAGTAGTCCAGACAAGAATGCACGGCCCTTTTTGTCTCGACCTGCTAAACTAGGTCACTTGAAACTCATGCACATATGTTAACCTTAGCAATATATATATATATAATACGTTTCTCCTCGATCATCATCAATATCCCTTCCCTTCTTTCTTCTTTTACGACTTACCATTTGTCTTTACTAAACCGGTTTTTTACGACTTACCATTTGTCCTCTAACTCGACCGGAGGGTTTAAGTTTCAGCCAGTGCAGTGTGACTTTGACTTCTCTTAGTCAACTCTCCTAGTTTTATGATTTCTTTATTGGATTCATAATAGTCTCTTTTTTTTTCTCTCTCTCTCTCTCTAGTTTTTGGCTTTAGAAATATTGTGTTTTCTTTGATTAGTTCATATGGATTAATGAATTTTTATGTGGTGGTCTTGGAGGAGTTGGAAGATATATTTTGTGTTCTTAGTTCTTTACTCATTTTTCTCTACGAAAAGCGAATCAAAATGCACTAGCTTTATAATCAATTTTACAAGTTAGAACAATGGCTAAGCTTATTAAAGTGAACGCTGGGTAGAATTAGGATTTCTAAATGGGATAACAACAAATTGCGTTTTGTGTGTTATCGCACTAAAAGCCAATCCAAACGGTGCATAAAACACTTTTAACTACTTTGTGATGCCCTTTTTCTTCGGCTTTGGAAACGTTTTGTAGAAAAGCCAATGTTTGGTAGAAAGCAAAGTCAAAGTTGAGAAAAGAAAAGTTAGTATTATTACCATCACATCGTTTGTTGTCAAGAAATAGATTAGTTTAACTAAAAGAAGTAGGTTTGCTAATTCGATTATACTTCATTTCATTTGTAGAAACTAATCTATATATTGCAAATTTGTAGATATAATATCTTCTTTTTTTTATTATTATTATGTTCTTGTGGTTTAGATCTGGTTGATCATTCATATATATTTCTGAGCATTCAAAGTCAAACTCTAGATTCATCTTCGGGTCGACTGTTTCACTTTTGGTTAAAGTTTATTTTTCTCTAAAAAAAACTTTAACCGGTTCATTGTTTTTTTTTGACTTGTCATGAGTCACAGGACTCATCATATTCTTTCAATCTCCGTCTGAGTCACATTCATTGATGTTAATATAGTAACTTCTGTTTCAATTTTCTTTGAAAGTCATTGCACCAATTCGTATTGTGTTTTATTTTTTCCGTGATATATATAAAATCAACTATGTATACCTCATAAAATCAACAAGCAAAAAGAGAGTAGATAATCAAATGATAACTTAATCCTTCATACCACATAATTTTTAATCCAGTTTATCCGTTTGTCATCAGAAGATGATTTTGATTTACCTGGAAATATGTCAAACACTATAAAATATTGGGATAAAATGGGTATAAGTGTTTATGTGAAGATGAATTGAATCTAAATACCTTCACATCCTACTATACTAATTGAGAAGTACATATATGAAACTAACATTAAAAAGTGTAAAAATTTACAGTCAAATGCCATTAGAAATATTTAATAAAGATTAATTACTTAATCTAATAAATATAATAAATACTTTGACCAAATATAAACAACATATCAGAATTTTCTAATAAAAACTTTGAAATAATTATTAATTTTAAAATATATATATATTTTTTCTAATTATAATTATGGACGAAAATTATTATTTATTTTTAAAAATATATAACCAATCAGAAATTCAGAATTTTAAAAACTAAAATTTTATATCCAAGTAGATAATATGATTATTTTTCATAACTAGATTTGGAAGATTTTGTTAAGATTTTAAAATTATGGTTCTCCTATCATCTTTCTTCAATTTTATTTACAAATTGTTTTGAATTATCATATAAAGAAAAAAATTGTTTTGTTCTGCACATGTTGTGATTTGAATTTTTAAAATCAAAAATATATTACTCAATCTATGAAGAAAAAATGTGTATTTTAATTTTTCATATTGGCGGATTGGTAAAACTAAATTTTATGTGGCTGATAAATTCATAAATTTTATTTACTCATAATTACGATATTATAATTACTACTTCAAAATATTTCACAAAATAATGATGCAAATAATACAAGCAAGCAATATAAAATTGTATTATACAACAAACAAATTAAAAACTATAATATTCTAAAATAATTAGTATTCAAAAAGATATATATAGATTTATCGAACAATTACAATATTAAAAATAAATACTATCTCAAACAAAATAATTTTTTAAAATAAATATAACAATAAATTTTTTTAACAAAAATATAACAATAAATTTATTATTATTATATTATTATTTTTTAAAAATATATTGACTCAGCATGGAATATTCCTAGTATGGTGTAACTAAAACAGTGATGAACGATGGAACCCTTCTTAGTAATTGTGGTAAAAAAGTGTGGATGAGGTTGATCATAAGACCTTTGATGTGAAAACCGTCACAGTCTTGTGGATGGAGAGAAAGATTAGGTAAAGTGCATATATATAAACATCTATAGAATAATGAACTAAGGGCATAGAGTAGAGTGCAATATTAGAACAATTTATTTGAACAAATTATATTTTTTTTATTATGCTCATCTCGTTGATAATTATAATCTCATTATTCTAAGCTTACAAGTTAGATCACAATAAATGATTTTGCATTAATAAATTAAAAAGCATACAAAGATTTATTAACATATTTTATATCTGTTTCAAAGTAAATGCTGTTTAAAATTATTTTTTTAATATATTTTAAAGTAAATATAGTCGTATAATATAATGTATTATATAAAAATTTATCTATTTGCTCTAGTGAATCTCTTGTTCAAATAAGATTACCAAAAACAATTAAAATGATTAATAAGAGAGGTCTCAAAGAGACTATTACTACTTCGTCGGTCTAATATGCTTTTTATTGTAATGTAATGAACTAACTAATGATATATCACCATTTTTTAACACTTTGTTTAGCATGTGACGATGACTCGACCATGCGGATCCACCTTGACTAAGGGTGGTGCATGGGCACCATATGAAAAATATAAATTGTTTAATTTGTTTATAAATTTATAAGGTTAAAGTAGCTTAAGGGTAAGAATGCACCAGTTGATTATGAGGTCAAGAGTTCTACTTTAATTCTCGTAACTTATTTTTGAATTTTCTTGAAAGTCATTGCACCAATTCGCATTGTGTTCCTTTTTTTTCTCATGGTATGGTCTCTTAAATCAACTATGTATCTCATAAAAAATACAAGACACAAAAATAGCCTAAATGTTTGAATCAAACATAAAGTGATAAAACAATACGGAATTGAAACACAAGGGAGATCAAGTTCCCAAAACAATTTGGTTCATTTAGGTATAACCAAAACCAAAGTTTCAATGAATCAAACCAAATCAAAATACATTCACAATCTAAGAAAACAAAAAATGTAACCATCCCTCCCTCTTTTACATCATCATCATCAGCTTCATAGCGTCATGCCGTCATCTCCACGACTTATCACATATTCACAATTTCACATTACGTCCTAATTTTGACAACATTTGTTTATGATGCTGCCTTGGTTAATATTCAAATTGCCGGAAAAAAAAATGACGACGACAAAGTTGTAGTAACAAAAAAAAACGAAATACTAAAATAATTCCGACAAAACCCGTAAAAATAATTACGGAACTGTTCCACCTAATCTGTAAAAACCGTTGGAAGTAATTAAGCAAAATAAAACAAAATTAACACATCTGAGAGCCTTGGAAATTGAAACAACAGCTAGTACTTCTGCTGCTGATGTCATAAACATCAATGACGTCATCCTCATCCCGACCAGGAGATGGCGAAGGAGTGAAGTACGTAGGAGAGTCGCACGGCGTCAAGAACGGTGTTGGATCGCCGGAATATTCCATTGGAACGTCAACTCGGAGTTCGCCATCAGTATCTACTTCCACAGAGGCCACATCATCATTATCATCTTCCAATTGATCCAAATCCTCTTCCTCGATTGTGAACAAAAGCCTCGACACTCGCCACTTGTCCGCAGCCGTCACATCCTCCTCCGGCGCCGCCGCAGCAGCAACAGCGTGCTCCTCCATCTGTACAGAAACGATTCCGGTACTTGGCTCAATACGAGAACGAGAGTGATGTTTCTTCTTGCAACACATCAAGAATTGGAAAATAACCTCTTGACTTGCCGGAGACGGTAAAGATCTAGTGCGGCGACAAAAGATGTAAGAGAGTTCGGCGACAAGGATGAGGAGGAAGAAGAGTAAAACGGCGAGAAGTACGGCGCCGGAGTTGGTGAGGGCATGCATTGTTTAAGAGAGTGTGAACAAACAAAAAATCACAGTGACCGGGGGGTCGTAGTGTAGTTAAAGCGGAGAGAGTTGACCGGCGTTTACCGGTTACCGGTTGGTCGGAGGAGGTTGGGTTGATGATGATGATTAATGATGTTGGAACTTGTTGGCAGGGGGACACATGAGGAGCTTTTTACAGGTAGCATCAGCTTTTTTAAGGATCATAATTATCATATCCTACATATTAATGATAGTTAATACTTGTTGTCTTCTTTGCTTCTTTTACATGTATGTCTTTAATTGTGGTGTGTACTGTATGTGCTTTGGAAAATATACTATTATCATATTTTTGATTTCTCAATATATAAACTGTTCTGTTCTGCCAAAGATCCCAAAATGAGTGATAATTCTATTTTTTTCTCTTTAATATATAGAATGGTTGTTGTTACATCATATAATTTTTACCATTAATATGACTACTGAATATGATGAATGTGTAAGCGTAACACAATAAGACTCTTTCATTAACGGAAAAAAGTTTTATTATGGCATTGAGGACAAAGTGAGAAATCAAACAAAGGATTGTTTTTAGCGTACAAGAAAAAAAAAAAAAAACTCAGCCCACATGATTTGTACCTTTTTGCTATCATAGTAGAGAGTTTCTAAATAGCAGCGAAGTAATCTTTGCTGAGTTTAGGGTCGGGTTTCATTGACTTCTCACCTGGCTTCCATCCGGCTGGGCAGACTTCATCCGGGTTTTCCTGGATGTACTGCAACGCCTGCAACATTTGAAAACGTATTAAAGCAAAGGTGAAAGGAAAAGAGTGGTTGTGGAGTTGTGTGTATTTTATTTGTATCAGTACCTGGAGGGTTCTCATTGTCTCATCAACGCTTCGGCCGATACCAAGATTGTTGATGGTGGAATGTTGAATCACTCCTTCCTTGTCGATTATGAAGAGCCCTCTCAGTGCTATTCCCTGTTCTTGCACAAACAATGTTTATGTCTTTATATTTTTATCCCAAACAATATTTTAAGTTTAAAGGAAGCCAGAGGATAACAGTTAACCTGATCATGGATGAGCACTCCAAAAGATTTTGAGATTGATTTAGTGACATCTGAAACAAGGGGATAGTTCAGATCACCAAGACCTCCAGATTTCCTGTCTGTTTGGACCCACGCAAGATGCGAGAACTGCATGGACAGACAAGAAGTAAGCATGAGTCGAGCAATTTGCAAACAGATAAGAACACAGGTGATGTAGGTTCGATTTTTCAATACCATCATAAACAAGGATGAGAGATTGAAATAATATGATAGTAACTGTACAGTTATACTTACCACACTATCGACAGACACACCTAATACTTCTGTGTTCAACTTCTCAAATTCTGAGTAGCGGTCACTGAAGGCAGTAATCTCTAGAAGACAAAAGAAAAAAACAAAAGAAAGAGATTAACACACAGTGAATCTTGGATATTCAAATTTCAATATACTTCTTGAGAAATCCCTAACCTGTTGGGCAGACGAAAGTGAAGTCCAAAGGGTAGAAAAAGAGAACCACATACTTCTTCCCAATGTACTCAGAGAGCTTCACCTGAAATATTCATCAAATACCAATTAGTTTCGTGAACAAAAAGAGACATACTCAATAACAAACACAACCTAAATGTCTCAGATTAACTAGAAGCATGACCTGTGTTTAACATTTGTTGTAGGAAAGTAATCAAGATAGAAAAGGAAGGCTCTTAAGACAATAATATACCTTGATGAACTCTTGATCGAACACAGCCTCTGCCTCGAAATCAGGAGCCTTGTTTCCAACCAGTGGAAGTTCATCCTATAACACACACAAAAGTAAAACTCGTTAACGCATCAAAACCTATCAAAGAAGCAAAGATCAGTCAAATCAACAATCAGAGAACCAGTGTACTGCCTAAACAACATAGAAATCATTCAACAGACATATCAGGGGTAACAAGTATAGCATCTGTTTCACTAAATCAGAGATTCAAATTCACCAATAAGAACGAAATTGACAACCGTAAACGAAAATGTCACTCAAATTTCTAAACTTTTATTCAGAGTAATCTGCAGTAAAGCATATAAATCGCTAATTCAATCCCAAAAACCTAAACTTTTAAAGCTAACAACAAGTAGGAAGAGAGTGAAGTCTATGATAGACTAATGGATTCAAATTCCAATCAAAATTCAGATGACACCGAACGAAAAGTATCAACATTGCGATAACTTACGGTCTGGGCCTTGACAGCAAAGCTCCGGCGAGAAGTAGAAGTGAGGGAAGAGCGTCGAGCAAAGCCGGAGCGGAGAGCAACAGCAGATGCGGAAGGAGAAGAAAGGGTTCGAAGGAAAGAAACAGATGGAGACGAAAGTGAAGACTTTACTGGAAAAACCCTAGAAGAAGGAGAAGAGATGAGAGTAGTTGAAGAAGCTACAGACGCCATTGGAAACACACTTTGTGACTCTCTCTCTCGCTCTCGAAAGCTACAAATGAAAACTTATCTATCTGCCAATCACTTCTCTCTTTGTAGTGGAAGCATGAGGTGGAGATAAAGGGGCGGAGGAACCTGGAGAGATAAGCCCAACGACCCCTACACTCTTCAAAACGATGTCGCATTGCTTCAAAACGATGTCGCATTGTGTTGCAAGCGAAAAAGATGCGACTTGTTGTTGTCAATCTTCTTCTTCAACCTTGGCCTTGGGTAACTCCGTCTCTCCGTTGCTTTCTTCCTAAGATCGAGGGTTCGATTCTCCGAAGTGTCCACTCATCCCGTTTCAGGTGCATTGTTGTGGTCTCTTCAAAAAACAACTTTCTCTACTCATTGTAGTGTACAAAGTTTCGATTTTTTCCTCTGTATTTGTTGTCCTCTGTTTCTCAGTTCAATCTTTAACTGATTCTCTCATTGATTCTCTTTTTCAGTTCTGGAAGAAGATATAGGTTGAATCGTGTGACTGCAGATATGGAGACTCAAAACAAACTAATGGAAAAAGCTAAAAGACCTGTTAATTTCAGATTGTGCAGAGTCTCTGGGTATTTATTTATTTATCAATCTGTTTTCTTCTCTTATTTTAAAAAAATTTCGACTTTGATTATAATTTACCTTATGATCGACTTTGATCAAGTTCAATGACGGAGATAATGGAGATTCAAGCTGAGAATCCCACATTCCATGTATTGTTTATCCCAGGGAATCCAGGTTTCATTCTATTCTTAAGCTCAATATGCGTGTGTCTGTGCATGCATTGAGACTGAGATATGACAATTCTATTTCTTGTTTTAGACATTGGCTTGTTTTTTTTTTGTTTTCACAGGTGTTGTGTCATTTTACAATGAGTTTTTGGAATCTTTATATGAGTTTCTTGATGGCAATGCATCTATAGTTGGTATGGCTCCTCAAGTCACTCTAGAATCTCGAGTTTGTTTTCTTTGGTTCCTTGTGATTAGAAGATGTTTATTTATGAGCTTTTGTTTGGCTCTTCTGCTCTCTCTAATGGTTGACTGGTTTGTTTGATTTGTGTAGCTATTGGGCATATATCTCACACGAGCAAGGTACTATAACTTTGTGTTCCAGATTTTGCATGTTTGCATTAATACTACTCTTCATATTTATCTTAGTTTGTGGTTCTAAAGCGTGTAGCTCAATTCATGCTTTTGTTGTTTCCCTCCTTTTTAGGACTGGGAGTCTGGGAGGCTATTTTCGTTTCAAGAACAAATCGATCATAAGGTAATAATAATTGTTTGAAAAGAAGTCATTTCTCTTGATTGCTCTGGATTTGAAATACTTCAAGTTCTTGTATCTTTCATTCCATTAAGTAAAAGATCTTAATCTGTTAGTTATCATACAGATGGATTTTATCAGACAGGAGTTGGAGAAAGTGAAAGTTCCAATAGTATTGGTAAGACTTATTGTGTCATGTAACAATGAGGTTGCATAACATGTTTTCCATTCACATATTGCAGCATCTTATGACTGTAGACGTCCATTAATTGAAGGATTTACAAATTCTCATGAAAATTTTAAAACTTGAATCGTAATTGCTCTTGCTAGGTTGGGCATTCTATTGGATCTTATATATGCCTTGAAATATTGAGGAAGTTCTCGAAGAAGGTAAAGACGGATTCCTCTAAGTGTAATTCTTTCTCTCCATGCTATGTATGCTCTTATATTCTCTGGAGTGCTTTTGCAGGTGGTATATTGCATTGGCTTATATCCATTTTTGACTTTAAACCAACAATCAACAACGCAATCATTTATTGGGAAACTTGCAGCGTGAGTCAATAATATACGTGATGAATCCTCCTGGATATGAAAAAACCAATGAAATCATCTTTATTTAGAATGATAGGAGATTGTGACCAAATCATGTTGTTGAAATTCAGGTCTTCTGTTCTGTCAGCTACAGCAAGTTTTCTGATTGCATCACTGAGACTATTACCTATGTCAGCTGCACGGTTGCTTGTGGCCAAATCTGTTGGAGCGTCATGGTCTGATACTGCTGTTCAAGCTGCTTGCACTCACTTGAGGCAGGTATTAATTGTCTTCTCTCCATATTCACTGATTTTCTTGGATTTTACACTTGAACTTAGCTGTATAAAATCATTGCATCTTCTTTTATTTTCAGTTATTGTTCCCTACTACTAACTATTAAGGCGAGTTAACTTCATCTGATGCTGATTCTTTCATTGCAGTACCACACGATGCGCAATGTTCTCTTTATGGCAAAGTCAGAGTTTATACAGGTACTCTTCTTTCAACAATGTGTTCATATAAGAGTTTAGAGAGTCTCATGTTGAATTATAAGTATGCAAGTGTTTACTCGGAAGCTCTCAAACATGTTTCATATTTGGCTTATAAGCTTGCAGCAGAGCCAGATTGGGATTTCATGAGAGAAAACCAGAGCAAGCTTGCATTTTTATTTGGCATTGATGATCATTGGGGTCCTCTGCAACTCTTTGAAGAGGTTTAAGTAGTTTCCTTTCTTCTCGATTAATCAAAAATGCATGTTCTTGCACAGAATGAAGGAGAGTCTCTCATAGAATCCCTTTGTCCAGATTTCTAAGCAGGCTCCGGGTACTTCCTTATCTATCGAGAGGGAAGGTCACACACACGGATTCAGCTGCACGGTGGCTGGCTCAGAATGGGTTGCGCAGCACGTAGCCACTCTGATCAAGAACCGGTTTTCACAGCTCCAATAAAGTACATTCCCCTTCCTCTTCCTTAAACAAATTAAACCAGTCTGTGTTTTGTTTGTTTAATAATAGTTGTCTTTTGGTTATGTAAAAAAATGTTTGGTTTCTTGGTAAAACTGAACCACAGTTCGAATATACATTCTTATAGTTTGTTTGTTGGGGTTAAGATAGGAGCGAGTTGGTAAACCACAAATCGTCTTGCAACCACAAAAGTTGCATTAATTCTAATCTTAATCCAATAGGCAATAATTCACGTTTAGTCAACTATAATTGAATACCCCAAACAAGAAAAATTAGTTTAGTTGGGTTTGACATTCTAGTGTATTGAAAAAGGTTGATTAGCTAACGCATTTGCAGAGCAACCACAAATACATTAAATGCATAATAACAAGAAATTGAGGCTTTTGAAGAATGAATGAGAGATTTGCTTAAATATGAAGGAAGGATGATGCAACATAAAGGTGACATTTAGTGAAATAAAGAAAAAGAAGAGATAAACCAAAAAAGAAAAAGTAATTTGTATAACTTATTCTTTGACAAATGATGAAAAAAAAGGATGTACTGTAGTAGTAATATATTTAATTGAAGGGTGGAATTAAATTCGTATTTATCATTTCTTACGTAACGCTCATAATTCTCAACTGCCTCAATTACTACTATATGCATTTATATTTGATTTAAATGATTTTCATTACCATTTTATATCTATTGAAACCTATCTGAACTACCACCTCTTCAATTTTAACCAACTTTAATTCACCCCTAGCATTATGAAAATAATACAATATATTTTCTAAATTTACCATTTAGATTTATCATTTTTTTCTTTGCCATTTGCAAGTCTTGTGGACACAAAATAAGAAGATCTATAATATTGGTTCTCCAAGGGGACAAACAATAACTAAATATGAACTCAAACTGGGGTTTAGGTTTGAGTTGTTGGGAGTCAAATATTGGTACCAAACTAAAGACTTACATGTTTGGTAGGAGTAGGACCATAGAGACTAAATTGTTTCATCTGGATCCTAGTACTCCAAATTATCTTTGCTCTGTCTGTTGCAACCAAAAACTCAACAACATTTTAATCAATATAAAACGATATGTCTTGCTAGATAACATAGTATTTTAGACTATCACCTCTGGGCGTTTATCTCTAACCATTTGTAACAAAGATTGGGAAACATAGTCCGGAGAGTTTTTAGACATGTTCGAGAAACAGAGGATTAGAGACAGAGTACTCAAGTAATACATCTCCATTTGCATTAAAGAGTCATTGGTTAAGATTTCTTGTGAGAGAAACTCATCTTCGAACAAAGGGTTACTGGAATAGCTAAAGAAAATGGCTGCATGGTAAAAAAAGAAGTAAACGTGGAAAGGAAACAACAACAATAAATGTTTCATCAATACTAAGCATCAGTTATAAAAAATAATCTTTCATCCATTTTAAGCAAAGTTAGTGCTATTGACGCTCCACTTCAAGTCTGGTCTAAAAGTGGAGCGTGATTAGCACTACCCTAAAGACAAAACAACTATAGAGAAAAATCAAAAGAACAAACCATAAAAATACGGTTTGGAGTAGTTTAGATTTCGGTTTGAGATCCCTCGATTACATACACACACAACACAAAAAAGAAACACGGGTTTGGATCAGTTCCTCCACCAAGTCTTCTTGCGTTTGGTGTTGGCAACGGGAGCTGTTGTTGTAGCGGATGAAGCGTTTTGATGATGGAGGAAATCTAGAAGAACGGTGCTTTTGCATTTAGGACATTTAGGGTCATCGTCAGAAAGCATAACGTACATAAGGCAACGAGGGCAACCTACAAGAACCATTGAGGTTGTTGTTGTGTCGATCTCGTCCTCCTGGTTCGTTTCAGACGAAACGCATGAGCTCGGTGAAGTTGAGTTGGATCGGGTCGGTGATCGAACAAGACTCATCTGGCTGGCTTGAGAAGGAGGCGGCGAAAGATTCAGCCTCAACTCAATCTTAGGGCCGTTCTTGTTTCTCCGGCTCATCGATCGCTCTCTCTCTCTCTCCTTGGTGTTTGAGAAAGAGGTTTTGGAATTATTGAGAAAGTCGTCTTCTTGTTGGTTATGCTTATGCCATTTTATAAAACAAACACACAAAAGTTGGTTAGAGGAAGGAGAGAGAGAGAGAGAGAGGGAGATGTATTCATTAAGGCCTAATCTAATTATGATAGGTGAGATGTATATACTCCAATAAATAGTACAACGATAATACGACTAGTCTCTTTAACTGCTACCAATTATTTTTGCTGAACCAGCTGAAGAGAAAGAAATTATTTTAAAAATAAAATAAATGTCAATGCTGACATGTTTATTTCAAAGTATACTATAAATGTGAGCTCGGTGAAATCGTGTTGGTAATTCTAATTACTTCAAGTCTATATAGCTCATCTATGATCTCGAGCAGTGAACTATATTTTTTTTTTTTTTAACATCACAAATTAAGATTCCAAATTGGATGAGAGCAAACGCAAGTCAATCGCAAGTCCAGAGTTTTTTTTCTTGGTTATAAAAAAAATAATATGCTTTGACAATGGGTTTTAACTTTTTGAACTGAGAGTAACCGTACGGTACTTGTAAGTCTTTTAGTTGCGCTAGGTATCTCCACTGACACGGTCCACGGAACTAGTCGAGCAATATACGTACGTGATAGATTTGTAGACGTAAAATCATTCATTCTACATTCTAATGCATACATAGTAGTATAGTACTGTACTCTCAAGTAATCTCAGCTTAGTTCAATATTTGGTTATATTTGTAAATGCTTTTAACTTATTCCATTTTTGTTGTTTTATATCTCTTTGTGTACAATGATACAGTATATACGTTTATGTATTAGTGACTTAGTGTAATAGGATGTTATCAGTGTATGTTTATAAGTTTATTATGGGGTTTTAGTTTTGTAAGATTTGAACCAACAATATTTACTACTACATTTTAGTATTTTACAATACTTGCAGTCTTAAAAACTTGTACACTAGCTTTGAACTTAGGGTCATTTATAATATGGAGTATATTATCAAGAAGGAAGAAATACGAATAGTATTTGAAATGTATTAATGGAAACAGATATACGTACATGTAAAGGTGTCTTAATCGAAGCAGTAAAGGAATTAAATGTATATTAATGTTAATCACAGGATTTACAAAATCTTCTAAAGAAACTTACAAGATACTTAAAAAAAAAAATGGCTACGTCAAAGTTATTTGTTACTATGACTTATAATGACTACAACAATAATAGTATCACGTAGCTTCACACCAAAAGCAAGCTATTAATATTACAGTGTGAGTTAATTTCCCATGTGAAGTTATTTAATGACTTATTGTTTCTTTGTAAGATTAAATTGATAAACACAAATTTATAATTTTTTTTCCTATTAAAAACAAAAGATAATAAATATAATAACACGGAAGAAGTAATATCTTCCGAACTACTAGTATAATAAAAGCTGGCAACCTTACAATTAATTTCATTTAATTGACACTATGACCATGCATGGCTGGATTTACAATTAATGTTTAGAGATAAGTATGAATTTTTGGATTTGGCATCTCATAAGAATATAAGATGTAGAAATGCATGGAATTAAAATGTGAAAAAATGATGAGACAAAAAAAAATTACAGTTCCCTTTTGTTGACAAAACAGAAAATAAGTGCAATGTTTAAACAGAAAATAAGTTACTTTACTATTTTAATGTCTTTTTTACGTCAAACTTGATAGTCTATAATTCCTTAATTTTTTTATTTTTTTTTTCATTGTAGTATGTAGGATTAATTAAATATGGTGGTCATGAACTATACGTTTTTACATTTAAACATTAAGTTCGACCGTATTTGAACAATGGATAGACGCGTGGGATCATAATAAATACGGCTAATCTAATTAAATTAAATGCATACTATTAATCAATGATTCAGTTTCGTTGACTAAAAAAAGTCCCTTTATAGGTACGTGAATCTTTAGGATTAAATTGATAGCGTTCGTGTAAACGACATGGGCAGACTAACAAAACGATTTGATTACTTTAGACTTAATTATTCTCTACGGCACAATACAAAATCTAAAGTAATAGTAATTCTCACAAGGAATATGAAATGTTTCTCAAGTAAAGCTAAAGCTTTGAACATGTGTCTTTGTTAGTCCCTACTCTTTAAGTCTTTATCAGTTTGCAAGAACCTAAGTGACGCATGATCAGGAAAACATATCATCATGTACAAGTACAATGTTCCTGAGATCTGAGAACGGAAACTAAAACACCGAAGATTTGGCTTTGAGCACGAACGAGTTATTCAGAATTCTCAACTACTAATACTATTCGTAGAATCAAAGTTATGATAGAAACTGGACATTAAGACTAAAGCCCAAAATATAAAGCCTGGCCCATTAATTGTTAGTACTATTAAAACAGACATTGCAAGTGACGGCGGTAAAGTAAAAGGGAAGGAATGGTGTTTTTTATGTCGTATCCGCCGACAAGGCGGCAGTTAATGGTGTCTGTGGGTTTTTTCGCGGCGGGCGTTTCTCTCTTCGTCGCTGGTGCGTATCTCTCACTTGCCAACATCGCACCGCAACAAGATCGCGTCAAGGCTCGGAATGATTTCGTCAAGGATCGACTCAGGAAATGGCTCGAC
>NC_025699.1:4942985-4971769 GCF_000633955.1 Camelina sativa | reverse complement strand
AAAAGGGAAGGAATGGTGTTTTTTATGTCGTATCCGCCGACAAGGCGGCAGTTAATGGTGTCTGTGGGTTTTTTCGCGGCGGGCGTTTCTCTCTTCGTCGCTGGTGCGTATCTCTCACTTGCCAACATCGCACCGCAACAAGATCGCGTCAAGGCTCGGAATGATTTCGTCAAGGATCGACTCAGGAAATGGCTCGACGATTAGAGCTCAATAATATTATTATTATTATTATTAGTGTGCTTTTTCTTTGAAAGGGGTGTAGGCGAACTGAATCTCAAATGTTCACTTCGTGTAAAATTCATGCTCTAACATGTTTGGATCATTACCAGTTCATTCAAATTCATGTTTTTAAGTCACTTACAGATATGATAATCACTCTTTGACAAAACTAGCAAACAGAGATAACGTAGATGTAATCATTGTCTTTTAGATTCTGTTATCTTCTCTGCGCTGAAAATGTGAATACAAATTGCCGGATCATATCATCACCATCTTGATTTCCTAGCATTCTGGTTTTCGCCTTTGGCGGCATCCGATAACCGCGACTTTGAAACGGCTCCACCGCGGAAGTTACTTAGTCTCGAACCAGAGACGAGATGATGATCTTTTGAAGAAGCCTTGTTTGGTTTATAAGCTTGTGTTTCATCTAAATACCCTTTAGGCTCAACCTCAATAGATCTTCCCCAATCCAATCCTCCATCTCCTCCACTCTTTTGAAGCTTCTCGCTCTGTACAACCCAATCAACACAATCCGATATGCTTCTTTGTAGAGAAAGGCTTTTCCTTGGCGTTGATTTTCTCCCTCTGTTCTCTTCACCATAAGGCCATTTATAGCTCTTGTTGTCTATGTTCAGTTCTATGGAATGAAGATCGCTTTCTCCTCCTGAGTCCTCTTCATTTCCATCTTCGACTTCTCCGTCTTCGGTGTTATATGAACCGAAACCGATGTGGTGGTGGTTCAAGTACTCTCCTGTCTCTTCGTTATGTAACTGAGTATGAGGCGGTTCACGGGTCTTCTCTTTACATCTTTTGGCTTTGAGGTAGGTTTGAAGCTGGTTCCTTAGCTTATCAACAGCTGCATTTTTCTCCTCGAGCTGATGCTTAGCTTCTGAGAGTTTCATTTGCACTCTCTCTTCCCGCAATGCATCTGCTAACTGCAACATCTCTCTTTCCTTTTCGACTTCTTCTTTCACTTTAAAGGATTCCCTCTTCAGTTCTTCAACTTCGGCTTTGTCTTCGCTTATGTCTCTTGCTAGTTCATCACAAACTTTCTCGACCATCACTCTCGCTCGCTTCTCGTTCTCGATTTCTTTAACTGCTTTCATCAGAGCTGATTTTGTTTCAGCCAATTCTTTGCCCAATTTCTTGTTCAAGCTCTCAAACCGTCGCCTCAGCTTCCTCTCCACTTCTAGCTCACCCGCAACAGATTCGATTGCAGCCTCAACAACTTCCTGCTCGTTGCTTTTCCATGCTGCTTTCTCTTCAGCAAAACGCTTCATCAAGTAGCTGATGTCGTTGTTTTCAGGTTTATGTTCGTGAATTACCTGATTGACCTGTAAGCGAGCTCTTTCAAGCTCAGAATGTAAAGCAGAGACGAGGGACATGCTAGAAGATGGACGATCATCTTGACCCCACATCCTGTTTATGATTTTCAGAAGCTCTTTTGATGTTGTGAGAGCGTTACTACAATCCTTCAAACGTGTTTTGACTCCCACAGTTGATCCACTCGGTGTCTCCACCCGTGATCGAGTCTCAATCTGCATTGGAAAAACCATGTGAAATCTTTCTGTAAATGTCTTTGTTGCACACATAGTGGATTTACAGATGATGGAGGCAAACAGTCTAAATCATAACAAAGTCTCAATCTGTCATAGTTGCTTGTAGCCTTAAATGTGATGTTTATGTGCATAGCAAACAGAGATTGTAAGCGTCCAAAGTAAATAAGAAACTCTAATTCCAATCTCTAACTAACAGCCACAGAGCATAATGCTCAATCAAGCACTTTCTTCCAGTAGCATTTGATACGAACAGCTCAATCAAATACCGAATTTGGTCCGACAAAAGTATGAAAGCTGCATATAGTCCACAGAAAGGTTTCTCCACGATGCTCAAAGAAACAGCCCCAAAGAGTAAAAAAAAAAAAAAAAAATTAAACTTACATCCATGAAGCTGCCATTGCTAATAGGATCCCTAGCACCCACATTGCAGTCTCCAAGCCTAAGCTTCTGTACAGTTGATGAAGCTCTTCTCTGGCGACTTCCAGTCCCTGATCTTTCCATCCTCTACAAAAATCAATAAGTAGTTTCTCAGCTTCCCAATTACCCTAACACAGAAGTGAAGAAAGCATGGAAAGCCAAACTCTTTGCATTGTCCATAACCAGATTTATCATTATATATAACTTGCTTAGGTCTCAATTATAAGAGAATCTAGGTCTAAATTATTCACCAATAAATCAACCTCTAAAAAACCACCAACTAACTACCTCCATATGAAGAACGAATAAGAAAAAAAAAAAAACTAGTAGAACAGCCCAATTATGCAAAGAATAAACGGCACCAACTTATAAAGCAACGCCCTTTCATATGCTTGTTTTAGAGGAGCACATGACAAAAGATTCCGAAGATCAAAACAGTTTTCTATTCTTCTCTAATCCCACTCCTTAACATCAATCAGAAAGCTTTAAGACCTTGAATGAATAAAATACTCAATAGAGGTTGCCAAAGAAAAATCACAACTTTGACTAAATTCAGACCTTCAGAATCACACAAAGATTTATCAATTTGTATCAGTTAAAGAGATCTTTATAACTTCCCCCAATATCAATATATTACTAGTATAATAGTGTATTCGCTCTCTCTCTCTCTCTCCTTTGATCGGTCAGGGAATTAAAGCACATGACATCCAGCAAGAACTTGGAATCACAGCACATTCCCTTCACACTCAACCAATCATAACAACAACAACTACAACAACAAGAAAGCTTTTTTTTACCTCAGAGACTGGACTATGCGACGGATCAGAAAGATGAGGCGGTAAAGAACCAGAATGAACAGACGATCTCGGCGGAGGAAGCGGCGCGATTCTCTCCTTCCTACTCTTTCTAATCATTGGCACAGCCGCAGCCTCCTCCTCCACCACTCTCGGTGAAGGCATCTCGTTCATCTCCCACAACGTCGCAGCTAACTTCCTAGCGGAAACAGGAGCAGCTACTTTACCGGATTTGCTCCCGCAGTGAGACGGAGACGCGGCGTGTAATAAAGAACCGTTGGAAGCAGCAGCTCGTGGAGAAGGAGATCGGCCCATGAGTCTCCATGTAGGTACAGGAGTAGTGGATCCTCCTCCTCTTTTACCAACTACGATCGCTCTTTTGAATTTGTAACCTTCACGGAGGATCGATGAAGTCGACGACGTCGGCGATGAACATCCACGTTTCCTGATTTTACCTAGTAGAAGTAGATTCTCTACGCTTTGGTTCTGCCTCGGCATTTTTCAAAATACAATCCCTAGATCTCCTCCTCCTCTCTTTACATTTATCAGAAACCAAAACAAAACAAAATCACCGATCTGTAATTAAAAAAAGATCGAAGTTATGGAGAAGATGAGTGATGAAGAACACTTACAGAAAACTTCAAAGCATTTTTATGGTTTCTTGTTGTTGTGGAGAAGGATTGAGAAAAGTGAAGACTTCGCAATTAGGGGAATTTGGAAGGAAATGGCGGTTTTTGATATCAGTGTGTGTGTGTGTGTGTACAGAGTGTTATGTTGAAAGTGTAAAGGGGAAAAGAAAAGATGATTGGAGTGTTGATCTTGTGTGGTAAGGAACACTGTAACATGTCCACGTGGTTTGATCTCTGTGGATAATGGATGTTGTTGCTCCGTGATTTACAGGGTGGATTATTTGTTAACCGAATTAAACCGATATATTGAAATCGAAAACCGAAAATATTTTTTGAAATCGGAGTACTGTAATTGTTTATCTATAAAAGCCAGAACTTCAAATCAGAAATCAGAATGTCCTTTCTAGGGTAACGTAGACTAGAGTGAATATTTTGGTTCTCAGTTTTGGTTTATGAAGAATACTCTGTTAAGTTCCTAAATTGTTTAGTAAGTTAGGGTTAGATCGACTTCCTTTGTAATTCTATATCCATAAGTTAAGGTCGGATCGGCAAATTTCATATATAAACCAAATATTTGTGTAGTGGAGTTTTTGAATTTATATATAACCATATTTCACAGTGTTTGAAGGATCGTTGAGAACTTCGGTTAGGAGAAAGTACATCTGCTTAAAAGTAAAATAAGGAACTTGCTGGGATTATATATATATATATATATATATATATATATATGAGTTGATTTGGATTTTGGAGATTGGATCGTGTTTGTACTTTGTACTATAAGCTTTCTAATTAAACTTCGTCGAATGTACTTGATTTAATATTTGAAATGATATTAGAACTTATTAGTACATTTGATCACTTGGCCATCAATGACGCATATGTGATTACGTGACGCATCAATGGTTTCTATAAAATTCTTTATAAACGGATAATTTTGAATGGTATACATATTGATATCATTCTCTCTTCATCTCAACTGTAAGCACACTGTACGTAAGTCTAATTGTGTGATATCGATAAAAGACCAAGTAATCTTATACCGAACCAAGATTTTTTTAATTTAGGTATATCATATATAGGGCTAAGAAATTTTGGTTCGTTTTGGTTTGGTAGAGAATCCTAAGGTGGAGCCCATATCGTGTTAATCTCATGCTTATGACTCATAAATCATATGATCATGTTCCCATGTACCCCTTTTTGTCTGTTAAACCGGTGAGAGTGAACCGGTGTGTGCTTAAATTTGCTCATTACAAATGGGTCTATCTATTATCCCATGTGTTTAGATAATCATTTCATTTTCGGTTCGTGAAGTTTTTATATATTTCCAAAATCTCTTTCTCTGTGTAGATGGATGTGGATACGAATATGGATATTACAGCTTTCATAAAACATGAATACTAGTATGATGTTCTCAAGATATGTAACCTATACACTAGTCGGTTATCAATTGACTAAACTGAACAATTGAAACTAAAAACATCTAACTGTACGAATAAAATCCACTGCCACATCGTCTTTACCAATGCTGATGTAACTATTTGTGCCGAAAGTAACTTAAAAGTATTTTGTTCAAAATTCTAATGATATTACAAAAACACAGTACACTTTGTTTTCCGAGTACTTTCTGACAGAACACTTGTTACTATTAATGGTGAATCCGAAAGGAAAAAAGAAAAAATATTTTGAAAAGACAATTCAACCTAGAAATAGTTACGTTGGATCTGTGTATATCATGTCAAAATACATAGGTGCCAATAAATAAAACATCAAAATACATAGTGTAGATAAAATTAATTGCGTAGTAAACATTCAAAAAGTACGAGAAAGATTAAAATATATACGAATCAGTTAGGCAGGCCCAACTAGGATCTAAATGCCCAAATAAAGAACTATGGAAATGGTTTCAAAACTTTATTCCAATGGGTTTGTTTTGTTGTATTAATCTTCTAACATCATTTTATTTTTGGTATGAATTAGTACTTTGGTTTATGCAAATATACCCGAATAATTGGATATCTGCAATGCTACGTAGTCAAGGAATATTTTGGATATCTATATGCCCAAAAGCCAAAATACATCTTTTTATATTTAATTCATTTATCCATGATTAAGGTACCTGTGAGCGTATTCTAACTTTTAACAGTCTAGGTTTTTTTTCAGTTGTAAAAACTGACACAAAAAAAATATATACATTTACATTATGGATATGGTATGGGGGTACTGGATAAAAAATGTGGTGAACCTATGAAACGAATGAATGAATATATACTGGATGGAATATGGATATATAAGATTAGATAAAATATATACAAGACAAAACAGGGTGGACCATTGCCGACTATAGCATGTTTTCATCCTTTTGTGCCCAGAAGCAAATATAAATTACCATTCTGTTGTACCTTGAAATAAAAATTTACAATTAGAAAAAAACTAAAAAGAAAAAATGGAATAAAAAGAAGAGATAATAATCAAAAAGCGTGAGTGGCTTTCGGATAAACACAGAAAATGTCTGTCTCACTCCATTTTCTTTGGAAATTTTGGGATCATGGGCTTTTTCTGTGGGACCTACTTTTTTACCCTATCTCTATCTCTCTCAGAGCCTGCTACTGCCACACTGTGGGCCCATTTTAAAAGCCCACTCTTGTTTCTTTTTCTCTCTCACGTGAAACAACAAACTTATAATAATATTTTTTTTTTTTTTTTTAAATACAAAACGCTCTATTATCTCCTCAACGTTTATCTGTCATTACATATATATGACTTGTATTGTATCCTAGTAATGTATAAACACAAATAATTGATTGATTCTAGTTTTAATTTTATCCAGGCATTTTGTCCACTAATGATCCTTTCCAAAACACATGTTCGCTCTCATTGACGAAGAGCTAAGTCAACAAGTCAAGTTCTTTGAAGATAGAGTTATGCATTACAGGGATATTATGTGCTCTTTTTATAAAAGGAAGCAAATAATATTACATTTGACCCTTAAACTTAAATTATTTATAAACACAGTGCTTTATTTACTGTATATTTCACACCGTAAAATGTAATTGTCATTTGGAATAAGACAGTACGTAAAATTCATTTTCATTGTGGCTTTATAAATTATAAGTTATCGATCTAATGAATTAACTAAGAAACAAACTCAAGGTAAATAAAGTGAAAAGGAGAAAGCAAAACGGGGTTAAATATGAAATGGGGCCTGTCATATATACTACTAGAATAGGGACCTGATGAAATCTTTGACGCATTGTGGGTAGAAGAAAGAGAGAGAGAGAGAGGACTGAGGAGAGGCGTGCAATTGTGTGTTGTTCTCATTGTCCCACCATCTCCATCTCATCTCATCTTCCATTCTTTTTCAACTCTCCAAAACCGCCAAACTTAGCCGTACCTTTTCTTTTCTTTTTTTCTCTTATCAATTTTATACATTTTTTATTTTTATTTTTATCGTAAGTTTTGTACGTACGTAATAGTTTTGAATATTTTGTCTTCTACATTTGTTAAACTTATCCTCCGTTTTTTAAAAAGAAAAAGTCTGATTGTCCTCCAAAATTGGATAGAACCTTGAAAGTATTGCGTGTAATCTATAGTTGCGGCTGAACCAAAATAGTCAACAGTTTAACACGATCAATAACACATGTACGTTACTGATATATCCGTTAATGCAGTAATTAATTAAGTGCAGTCAAAATATTTCAGTATGGTAAATTACTATAGTTTCTAATAGTAAAATGAATAATTATTCTTATCGGTTGTCTAATCTTTGATAATTGGTTATCTTTCAGTTTACTCTACTTCTCTTGTAGTTTACTTTTCTCTGAAGAGCTTTGGTATTCGTTACTTACTCTTATGTGTCTAATTATGTTCCTTTGGGGACATCCGATAAAATTGCTACTTACTCTTATTTCTTCCCTTAACATACTTGAGATTTTAAAATATTGTCGGTCTAAGTCTAAGATATCGGCTGCATAAATTTATATCTGAACGTTTTCCAAAAAAAAAAAAAAAAAAAAAAAAAAAAAAAAAAANAAAAATTATATCTGAACAGTGCAGATATGTATATATCTTTTAATATTTTAAACCCATCAAAACAAATAAAGACGTTAAAGAAATAGTATGTGGTCCACTCCCTCCGGGCATTTAGCTTTGGTTTCATAGAATATACAACAAATAGCTTTGGTCCCCTACTTAGGAGAAATAAATATAAAACTTCTACATATATATATATGTAAACGAAAATTATCATCAGATTTATAAAATCCCACATGCAGATATATTTCTTTCTAGCTCTCAAAATATCTGACTGAAATTACTTCACTCTAGGATTGGTTAAAGATTTTACTGTCTTTAAGTTAACTGTGCTTTAAACCACTTTTCTTACCAATTCTTTTGAAAGAGAATGACGTTGTTTATATGAAAACGTTTCCCTTGTAATCCCTATCTCTCAGCAACTTGATTACTACATTAATCAAAACCAGGTCAAACACATAATACGCTTAATCACCATCATTAGCTTTTCTTGAGACGAGTTGTAACAAATCAAAAGGTTACTTTGGTAGTTAGCTGATTTTTGAAACGAAATGTGAAAAGGTAAGAGATAGACTGATTAATTAAGTTAATTATCTAGCTTTATAGTAGTTTTTTTGTCTCTTTTGGTCAAACGTTTTATAGTAGTTCTTAACCCTAAAATCGTGGTAGAGAAACTAACGTAATTAATCATTAAATGTGTATAACTATCTTAGATGGGGTCAATTTCTTTAATAATCTCGATTGTTCCTTCGTATTTGTATATATCATGCAGAACTACACCATTGGTTTCAACATGACTTGCATCATTAAATGTGTATAACTATTCATGAATACAATATCAAATACCCAAAAGATTCAGATTAGAAAGAAAAAAAAAAACTAAACGGGGATAATATTGGAGAAAACAGTTCATAAAGTGGTCTTTAATTTGCTAGGGAATGGAGAAAATGTCAGAAATAGAAAAAAATAAAAAGCAAAAGTAGCAACTTACCCTGAGTTTCATGAAGCTTCTCGCACCACTTTCCATAAATGACAAACTAGTTTTGTCGTCTTCTGAACATTTTTATGAAGAAATTTGCATATTTTATCATTTTTAGGAACCCTCCACGAATTACATTGCAGATTCCTCTCGTGCATTTCCTTTGTGCTCAAGAGATATATATATATCTACATTATTGTCCACAGGTGATATATAATTTATTACTATGTGATCATCAATATTATCTGTTTTGTTTCTATGAACCTCTAAATGATCACATACTTAGATGTAAAACTAAAATTCAACAGATAATTTCTCTTGCTATATTGGTGTAAAGATTTCTACTAACTATCCTACTCCCTTTATTAAAAAAAACAAAAAAAAAAGAGAGAGAAAAACTGCTAGTGGTGAAATCAATTATTTCAAAGAAAAATATACATTGTTTCGGATCTTTGTCTAAGCTAGGCAACGTCGCATTCATTGGAACTTTATTTTTGTCTCCTGATACTTTAATCATATAAATAACTATGGAGTAGTTTTATAAGGTTTAAATGGATTTTCGTAACACCTTTTTTTTGTTAGAGAGGTTTTCTGTAACATGGAAATTCATATTTTAAAAAGTTGAAATAACGAGTTTGGTGAGAAAGTTGTGGGATCGTATACGACTGTGACGTACCTAAACAAGCTGTAATGTTTGTTGAAAAAGCCAATTAATGTAATTAAGACTCTTGTTGGAAAGTTTGTTCGCAAAAAGAGACTAGGTTAAAACTAAAATGTGTCACCCGTTAAATAATCTACATTTATTTTGCAATACAAAAGCTTCAATAATTTTTGAACGATTATTAATTCGGATTTTACCTTTCTATCTTGACTTCTTGAATAACCTAAAAAACATGCTTATTTACATTTTTTCACCCAACAAAAAAATATGAAATTAATAAATAAAATATTTAAGTTAAATTGTAAAAGAGCATAAGAAAAATGAATATCTAGAACTTTTTCCTTCGAAGTTCAAACTATTGGTTAAAGAACTTCTGAATTGCAGACATCGATGAAAGAGGTTTTATCTATGTTGCAAATCGAATAATCAATCTTTCTGATTAATTTGGTGTACGGAGAAGAACGAAGTTTGATGCAGATCATAATGAGATCCTTTAATGCGTGGTGAAGGATAAAAATAAATATGACTAAAAGCGGTAAAATGTTATTTTATAATTTATCATTCGTTATTTCCAAACTAATGACGTGAATATGAAGATCACACATGACAACTTTGTGTTTGTGTCTTCATGGTATAAGATATTGTTTGTTGTTTGTCAAAAAAAAAAAAGAAAAAAAAAAAGAAAGAAAAGAAATTGTTTGTTTTTCTGTAATGCTATGGATTTATTAAATATCAAATAAATAATAAGAAGTGATATTAGTAAATTAAGCGTTTGTCAATTTCTTAAGTAAATTGTCTACTAATTTACTTTCTGAACTCAACATTATGATACAAAATAATAATCGTAAATGAGTTTTGCTCAAGGATGTAGGTACGTACAATCAAAATGATAAAAGTGACAGGTCAATATTGTAACACGCAAATCAAATTAGTTAGGTGATGGAATACATAATTTAGCATTATTGATATGTGAAGCTCTTCTCTTGTTAATTTTTATATAAAAGGATTCTAATCAGTTAGAGGTCACTAGCTAGATAAGTGATTGTCAAGTACATTTGAAATTTTAGACATCACAGTTCAATTATTTATTCGTATAAAGAAGCCTCCTAACTAATGGAGTTTTGTTTGAAAAGGCCTCTTGAATGAGATAAAAAGGAAAGTTTATTTTTGTGACTATAAATAACGTTTCTGAATGATTAAGCACAATACTAATTGGATGATTGAATTGTGTTGCTGATAGTAATTTACAAATTCGCGATGTTATAGATAAAGATTTGATGGAGAACGTCGGCAGTGTAATAATAATTTTGATGTTATTTTTATTACGATGCATATTTTTAATGTATAATTCTGATACACCTGTTTTTTTCTTTCTTTCTTAGAATTGTTAATTAGAAAAAGACGAAGTAAGCAAGCGACCAACAACCTCTATTATTCGTGGGAAGGGATATGCCCCCCACAACATGTGCTATATTACTGAATTATTAATAAAAAAATTAAACTGGTTTGACTTAATTAATTATTTATTTCGAAAATATACTTAAAAAATACTACTACTAACTTATAGTGAATTGAAGAGTTAGTTTAATATGATATTTAATGGGGTCGAGTTGCAGACGTACATGCAAAAAGGTGCCTCTAAATCGACCTGGAAAATCATGTCAGATTTGTCTTTTGGTCCTTTTTTAATTATGCAACAATGACATAACGACATAGATTAAGTGTGAGGAGAGGAGTGAAACACGAAGTCTAATTGTAACAAATCTTATTGTGTTTTTTTTCTTCTTCTTAATGACAATGATATTTGAAAGCCAAGTTGTTTCGGTTATTATATAATACTCTTGTTATACATATCAGTCACAAGACTTGACCTCAACTGAAGCTTTTACAGAACATGAATACGAGAACCTATAACATAGATATGTTCTTAACTAAGTAAGTTAATTATATTGAGAGTAAAAAAAAAAATTTATATTGAGAGGAACCTTTTTCAGAGAGGGAATTATTGTCAAAATTTAAACTAATACTACTAATTTTGTGAGATAATTAAGAAAGAAAAAAAGAAACGTGTAAGCACCAATGATATTGTCCTGAAAGCACGTGACAGATATTTCATGATCCTATAATTTACAAATGATATATTAATTAAAATGACAATTGAGAAAAAACTTCAAATAAAATAGAAGAGGACCACGCACGTAACCATTTGCACGTCCCCTTAAATTTTTGTGGTAGACTGGTAGCTTGGTAAGTTATATATACACACACACACACACATTTCTTTTCACAAAACTATTCATTAAACTCACGACTTAAGATGGTAATAACTAGCCAGGGAAATTTATACCATCAAACAAGAAAGCAAGTTCTAATAAACATGTATACGTAGACCAAAAACTTTCTCTTATCTTTTTTCATTTACTCAACCCCAATACATTTATATAACTGCGTCTCTTTTTATAAAATGGATCAAATGTTTCACACTCTTGTCAACTTCTCATTGAGGTAAACTATATGTTTTGTCACATATCACTGCATGTTAAGCATTAACTAGTATCAAAGTATAAATAACTAAGATGGTTGTTCAATATCATAAAGCAAAGAAGAGAGAAACAGGGCTAAAAAGTCAAGTCGATTTCAGAAATAAACCTTTAAGTCTTTATCCCTCCTCTCCATGATAAAATGATTAGAAAAAGAAAAAGAGAGAATAAAAATGTAAATAAAAAGTCGAGAAAGAGGAAAACATAAGGGATGGTATGAAGTAGAAGTGAAGATGCATGCGATGGTGTGTCGGAAAGGCAAAGCACATGCTCCACAACTTGAGCTTCTCACTTGCGTCAGGAGTAAGTATCCTCTGTACCTTCTTACTTTTGCTTAGTATGTACCACCTCACTTCTCACCCGTTGGATCCCAAATCATCCATTATATATTTCGGTTTGTTTCTTCTTTCACTGCATTCTATTCATGTTGTTTTCGTTTTCAATTCCTGTCTCGCAGATTCATTTACAAACTAAATATACTGTTTTCTTCTTTCCAAAGAAAGTGATATTTATGATTTCTTATCCGATTATAACTAAATTTAATTGTCAAAATTAAAGATTATCTTTTACGTTTATAGACAGCCGTGACAAACACTGTCTGTCAAAATCTATATATATATATATATATATATTCTAATTATACTTTTTTTGTTTTTTTGTTTTTTTTTTTTAATTTCTGTAAACTTATGTTTATTAGTTTTCGTAGGTTCCTATCCAAAATATTGATGAACTAATTCATAGCGCTTATATATCACTTTAACTTGAAATGTGTGATATACTAACATCTTATATTCTCTTGTTGACCAAAAAAAAAAGTTCTAAAAAAAAAGCATCTTATATTTCTATAGTCGTTTGACAAAAAAAAAAAATATGTTTATAGTTGAAAACTACATGTATTCCTATAAATTAATAAACACATAATAATAGAAGTGAAAACATCAAGAGAACATTTAATTTATTGACTGTATAAACGAGTAGTTCTTATTTATGAAGTTTTCTGATATCTTACAGTTGAGATTTTCTGAAACAAAATCATATATTAATTACTTATAAAAAGGGTCTGACACAACTTACATATTAAGTTAAATTCAGATGGTTGGGAGAAAAGAAAAACAAAAGAAGAACTTAACTTGTCTACCAAAGAAATTAATGGCCGTGAGTGAAATTCTCAGCTTTAGGATACATCGAAGGTGAAATTTAAGGCATACAAAACTGAATGGTCTCTAACAACACATTTATGTGAATTTAATCCCTTAGAAAGCAATGAGGATTTAATCAATATAATTGCAAACCAACATTGAGTCATGACAAAGGATTGTTTGACTCACGCCAACCCACATATTTATGGCTGCTTGATAAGTAAGGTTTATCTGTTTTGACAGTCTATATATAGGATCTTGTTAATTAACAACGTTGTAGTTTTCTTTTTAAAACCGAGAAAGTATGGATTTTAATTATCTACACAACTACACCAATTAACTGATAAACTGTTTTATAAAAACGTAAAATCATCTTTTCTCCGAAGAAAATTCGAATTTTCAAGCCCGGCAATGCTGAAATGACATCTCTTTACCTGTTGAACTGATAAAAACATTTTTTTTTTATCATTCTTATTTTTGTTAATATTTCAATAATTACATTTTCTTTTACATGATCAAATCCTTTTCAACTCTAAAAGGGTTACTTCACGGCATTTTGTGTGGCTTAATCTTTTTCTAACTCCATAACTATAGAGAACACTCGTGGGATCCAATGCCTTTTAGGACATGATTTAATCAGATGAGAGAAAGAAAAAAAATAATATCTTCAAATGTATTATGTATACTTATACATATATGGGACTAATGCACTGCAACAACAATATATATATACTAGGAGTTGCCCCGTGCTACGCACGGGCTTATCTTAGTATTTGTTCGATTGGCAATTTTTTTAACTGTTAGATTTTTATATTTATGTATTTTGTTTTTTTAATTGGATTTTTTTAATTGATAAAAATTATATAAATTTTAGGGAGAAGAGTATGTATCTTAAGTAATTAAACTACACCTTCATGTATAATAGATTTTATTAATCATGTTTACTTTTTTGAATAACAAAATGTTTAAAAGCTTAGACTGATTCTCTTTTAGGACATGTTGTTTTGCGATGTAACCATTTTGCAATACACTTAAGGCAAATTTTGTGATTATAAAATAGATGATTTATGTAATATATTTGTAAACATTGAAATGATATTTAACATTAAAATGGTCAATCAATATTTAAACAACTTCCAGAATACTAAATTGTTTGATGTAAGCTGTATGGGCAAATGATCATCGTCTTTGTTCTGTTGGGTCAAGACGTAATGTGTCAACTAAAAATTATAGACTCATATAGTCATATTAATACATGTCACTTTCAAACTACGACAATAACTTGTTTGGATGTTGTTTCCGCTGTGGCTTTACAGAAATAGCCGAGATCTACCATCATTGTTGAGTTTTGAATTTATCCCATGAGTAATCTTTTATTAAATATGGTGAAGTTTAGAGATATAAAATAAATATTATATTCCTTAATATTGCACATTTTTCATCCTCAGATTCAGATAATGTGTAATTTATTTCTCTTTTAACTGTTGGTAACCGCTAACATCAAAAGCACCTTTTTTGTCCTGTCAACACAAGATGGAAAATGATATGAATCCTTCAAACTTCAAAGCCTATTCAGTGGCTTTAAACCAAAAATAAAATAAAATAAAGATCACCTTTTGGTGATTTTATTCACTTCGACATTGATTAAGGCAAATCCTCATCATCTTTATTTTGTTGTTACGTGAAGACATAAGCGAAAGTTGAAATTGAAGTTCCATATCACAAGTTAACTGAAATCAATTACAAATCACCTCGTCTAACGTTGTTTCTTCTAATGTTTTCCTTCGATATATATATATATATATAATAGAGATCTGATCATCTATTTTAAGCTTTAGGTCTCCCTATCCGTAGTAATCTTAACAAATATCCAAGTTAGAATAATATATAAATAAAAGAATGTATAATGAAATTTTAAACTCAAAAAATCATTTTCTAACACAATTATACCGTTGTGTGATATATATCTTAGGCTAAGCTGCATTGTTTTAACTTTATGAATATGTCGTAGTGTACATGCACGTAGGCTCAGGGTGTCTCCATAACTTAATAGAAAACTTTACTCAATATGGCAATAGAAAAAAAGCTTAAAGGAGAAAATAAGAGTAACTAAATTTTTTATTTGATTGTTTGGTCATTCCGTAAAGGTTTTCTCCTCCACCTAACCACCAGTCCAGACTACTACCTTACATGCTTGCATAAACTTTAGTTCCTTGTCTGAGATCTTAAATCCTCCATTTTCCTTTAAAAATGAATTGTGCAATGAGCAAATCATTTACATGATCTAAAGGAAAAATGCTTCAGAGACATTAGAATTTTCCTCGAATCATAACAATAATTTGAGTATGAAGTAGAATACATCACATGAAATATACATATTAAGAAACCAGCCAGTCAACCATTATAGTAGCAGAATTTGGCCGTTTAAAATTAGGACAATATAGAATTTTAGTCAAAGAGAAATAAGAGATTGGAATGTATAAATTTATGACTAAACATTGAATTTGATTTTTGGATATAAATGTAAGCTAATTTATTGAGATTTTAAAGGTGATAATGGGATTTAAAAATTATATGTGCAATGAGCAAATCATTTACGTGATCTAAAGGAAAAATGTTTCAAAGTCATTAGAACTTTCCTCGAATCATAACAATAATCTGAGTACAAAATAGAATACAATCACATGAAATATACATATTAAGGAACCAGCCAGTCAGACATTATAGTAGCAGAATTTGGCCGTTTAAAATTAATGGGACAATATAGAATTTTAGATAAAGAGAAATAATAGATTGGAATATAAATTTACGACTAAACATTGAAATTGATTTTTTAAATATAAATGTAAGCTAATTTATTGGGATTTTAAAGGTGATAATGGGATTTAAAAATGAACTATGCAATGAGCAAGTCATTTACGTGATCTTAAGGAAAAATGCTTCAGAGACATTAGAACTTTCCTCGAATCATAACAATAATTTAAGTACGAAATAGAATACAATCACATGAAATATACATTTTAAGGGACCAGCCAGCAGCCATTATAGTAGCAGAATTTGGCCGTTTAAAATTAATGGGACAATATAGAACTCTAGATGAAGAGAAATAAGAGATTGCAATATAAATTTATGACTAAACATTGAAACTGATTTTTTGATATAAATGTAAGCCAATTCATTGGGATTTAAAGGTGATAATGGGACGTTACTAAAACAATATTTAGCTTTCCACGGTTTATTGAATTGAAGATGAAGAACATCAAATCTTAAACAGAATTAACCATGCTCTAATTTTGAAATTGTCAACCCATGCTCTAATTTTGAAATTGTCAAGAATACATATGGCCCATTGTTAGCATTATATTCATTCATAGGCTCATATACATTGGTCTTAAGTTTTAGAACACTAAAACGTTGAACCAATTAATATTTAATAGAAAGTAGAATGTTAAAAACAAAACACTTACGCCTAACTTTTTGTGGGTTTACATGGGTTACAATGACAACAACTGTTTCATCTTTTAGGGTTAAAAGTTTGGCATGGACATCGACCGCAAGTTCTTTCCAAAGAGATATATATACGTTGTCACCACTACAACAAACACCATATATGTTACAGACTTACAAAGTGTAGAACGAATCTGAAAAAAAAAAAATCCAATACCTTTCTAAAATGCAAGTATGTATTAAACTGAAAGTTGTCTTTGAAGGGTNCAATTGATCTTGAAACTTAGACACACGATTAGGAACATCTGAAGCTTGTATAGCACAATCCTGAAACAAAGGCTAAATGAATGTGTTAAAATGGAGGTAAATCAGGGGTCAAGAGGAACAATAATAGAGATAATATACATTTTCATCAGTAAGGAGACATTTTAATCAGGAACAATAAGTAACATATTGTTTCTTCAAAAGTCTCGAACTTCCCAAATATGGATGATCCAAACAACAATCCTATTGATACCAGTGTCGTGTATTTCGTTGGAGGTTGAATCAAGGGTAGAGTAGGGTGCTATTGTTTTAGTTTTACCCATGGTGTGTGAGAGAGAAGATGAGTGTCGTCAAAGGTTGTTATTTAAAAAAAAACTTTAATGCAATGGATGAGAGAGAGTAATCAGGGATTGGAATGAAATGTTAATGACCATGAAATCATAGGTGTTTGGTATTATTTTCATTACGTTATAATTGGGTGGTAAACGTAAAGATGAAAATGAAGGATATACTTCAATGGAATTTTTTAATTACCTTAAAGATTGTAATAAGTAATACAAATAACGTCATAATAATGGTTTATATGATTCTAATTGGTAGTGAAGATCTAAACCCCTTTCTTAATATTTCTAAATTTGATACCAAGCAATTTAAAAACGATTTTGGACATGATTAATGTTACATACAATTTGGAACTTCAAATAGGTGTTCGGGATCTTGACACAGACATTAAACCGAAAATGATTTAGAATTTGGTGGTGGAGTAGGAAAATTAAACCAAAGAAACCCAAGGATTAGGAGATTTTGTGAAGGTACATCCGAGGTGGTAGCTGCTGGGAACGATGATTGTGAAAAAGTGAGTATAGGTGAATTTGACATCGTTTGGTTCATATCCTCCTGATGGGTGTAAGGGCTGTCAATTATATTTGCTGGACTTGTAACTGGTTTTATTTTGTTAGGCCCAATTTAAAAATGTAAAAACAATGGCCTTTAAGAATAAGAGAGGACATGTGTCAGTTATATAATAAGCCAGATGTCATGTTCTAAGCAGAAGTTGAGAAAAACCTTCTCTTATTATATAAGATATATATAAAAAGGGAAAATAAAATAATGATTGAAAGGAAATATCATCACGCAAAACCTTAAAAGTACTATCGGTATCGTGTCCTCCTCTCCTCATCAAATAGTTCCCACAGTTTTCACATCAAATTTAACCCATTTTCAATTTTATCTTTTTTCACTTATACTCTCTGTCTCTCTATCTCTCCTCTCCTTCGTATAATACTATATTAGTACCATTACCCATCTCTCTTTCACCACCAAACCAACATCTGCAAATCCTCTCTCTCTCTCTCTCTCACTCCAAGAAAACACAAGAAAAATGTCAGTCAACCATAGTTACCACAACACTCTCTCGTTGCAGCAGCAGCAACATATGCACCACCAAAACGACGTCGCCGTAGCACAAAGAGAGTCTTTGTTCGAGAAATCACTCACGCCAAGCGACGTCGGGAAACTAAACCGCTTAGTCATACCAAAACAACACGCCGAGAAATACTTCCCTCTCAATAATAATGGCGGCGGAGGGGATGACGTGGCAACGACGGAGAAAGGGATGCTTCTTAGCTTTGAGGACGAGTCAGGCAAGTGTTGGAAATTCAGATACTCTTATTGGAACAGTAGCCAAAGCTACGTGTTGACCAAAGGATGGAGCAGGTACGTCAAAGACAAACACCTCGATGCTGGAGACGTCGTGTTCTTTCAGCGTCACCGTTTTGATGTCCATAGACTCTTCATTGGCTGGCGGAGACGCGGCGAAGCTTCGTCTTCACCCGCCGTCTCCGTCGTGTCTCAAGAAGCTTTGGTTAATACGACCGCGTATTGGAGCGGCTTGACCACACCTTATCGTCAAGTACACGCGTCGACTACTTACCCTAATATTCACCACGAGTATTCACACTATGGTAAACTTCAAACTCTTTATTTCCTCTTTTGTTTTTTTTTTCTTCCCTTTCTTATCTATATGTCAGATTTATACTCCTTTCTGTAATATATATATTTTTGAAAAGGAGAGGTCTCGTATTTTTTTTTTTTTAAAGATATATATTTACATGGTATTTTTACAAGAACATTCATTATTTTTTTCCAATAACTCCTATATTAAGGTTATCAATAAAAGAACTCCTAAGTTATGATAATTTTTATTGAGCTCTTTGTTTTTGGTTTCCAAAACAAAAAATAATGAGATTTCCAAAAGGCTAGGGCAAGAACTCAAATTAGCTAGTGGAATGTATTTCTTGCAAACGAGTTATCTAAAACTATAGTATATGACAATTATTATAGTTGCGTGTGTATGTATACAAAATAACAACCTGAGATAAACATTTTGTTATATAGTATTATGTCCTTTTTTTTCTTCTTCTTGCAATTTAATTTTGGACCCGACAATTTCAATAATCTTCTCCAAGTTGTAACTAATCCGTTACATGCGCGTGAGGAGAACCGTCCAATCCACTTAGACTAACGTGCTCTTTATTTCTTCCTTTATAATTCATTTTAATCCATTTTAACTAAAAAGACGCGCACGTGTCGTGACGGTGCAAAAATTGTAGGCGCCGTCGCTGATCAGGCTCAGTCGACATCAACGGCGGTCGCAGGGAGCTCGAGGACGGTGAGGCTATTTGGCGTTAACCTAGAGTGTCATGGTGACGCTGTCGAGCCACCAGCTCGTACCGACGGATATAACGGCCAACACATTTACTATTACTCAACTCCTCACGCCATGGTAAATATTATTTAACTTACATTTTTTGTTTTTTTTTTTGGTTATTAGATTCGAATTGCTTATGTCATAGTATATGCATGCTACTATCTGATAAAATATGATAAAGATTGAAATGATACGTATGAATAATTAACAGATGTCGTGGCTGTTTCTCGAGACGAGACAGATGAAATTACTAGTTTTAAAATAGACCTGAAAGAGATTTTTTTTTGGCTTAACTAAATAATATTAAAAGGGGAATCAGGGGAGAATAATACCTACACTTACTGTAAAATCACATGGCCAATTTGTTTTTTTTTGTTGTTGTTGTTGTTGATTACTTTGATTTGTCTTTGTTTTCTTTTGGAGGATGTATGTAGCCTCCTCCTCGCATTTAGTATCTAATTTCCTGTGAGAAAAAAGTCTCTAGTTTAGTTTTACTATTCTTATTTAGTTTGGCACCGTCAAGTTTTTGTGAAAGCCGAAAGCTTGACTAATATTTTGTTGGAAAGCAAAACTGACCAAAAAACATCACAAACTTATCAGTGACATAAGTTTTGACTAGATAACTACGTTTTGTAATGGTTGAAAATAATTTGAAATTCTTAGACTGATATATATATATTAAATAGATATGAAAAAAGACAATATATATATCCATATTTTCTTACAATTTTTATGTAGATAAGAATAAAAACTTGCGTGTTGGGATTGTGAAACAGAATCTATCATTTGCTGGAGAAGCATTGGAGCAGGTAGGAGATGGACGAGGTTGATGACATCCAAAAAAGAAGAAGTGACCAAAACTTTTTAGATTTTAACTTTAGATTATGGGCCCATACTTGGCCCAATTGTCATAGACAAGAAACACCCAAAAAAGGGAGGAGAAATTAATTATCAGTAGTTTCGCTATGTATTTACTATTTGACTAATTTGAAAACAAAAATAAAAAGAGGATTTTTTTTTCTTCTTTTCTATATATTAGTCAGAATGGAAAAATTATATATATGTAAAAAGATGTAAATTATTGGGTTTATTGTTTTTAATATTTTGAAGCTTTTTCTAACACAAAAGTCATTATTTGAGGGCAGATACGCCCTTAATTGGTGAGCTAGGCCTACGCTAAACCTCAAACACATGTAGTACTATATGTATCTGACGATGAAAGATGAATTTGGAACTGTTGAGATTCATGGGAGAAGATTTCATGAAGAAAAAAAGTGTGGGCCTGATTTATATATATCAAATGATTAAAGAAATGAGCATAGCATGTGTGTGTAAAATTAAAATATAGGTTGTGTTACATCGCCTTTTCACTCTGGTCCAAAGCCAAAGCCAAAGGAAGGGACCATTTTTATTCCATGTTTTTTTTTTTTTTTTTTGTTAAAGGATATTCAATTAATAAACATATAATGTCCAATGGGCTATTTCTGGAGTAGGCCCATATACATAAATCCCTAGGGTCCAACTCATTTACAGTTAACCAAAACTAAACCGATGGAAACAAAACCGGCCGGGTTCACAGACCGAACCAAACCGGGAACCATGAAACCCTAATCTGCAGAACGAAGAACTCGTTTGCAGCCGCCGCCCATACTTGCGGATACTCAGCCGGAACAGGATCTCCGGTGAGCCTGGACGACGGTAGCCGAACAGAGACGGTGATCCAAGATCCGTTTGCCGTCCTGCCACCGTAGAGCCGTTTTGGGAAGGAGGAAGAGATCCGATCTGCCTTTTGTCGAGGAGGTTTTCACGCTCAGTCGTGAGAGAGAGAGGCAGCAGGGAGTAGATAAGCGGGCCTTCGATGGTGGTTTAGCTTCGCCGGATCGGAGACTACCTCCCCTATCGTAACCGATCCCGCGAAGCCTCCAAGATCTCCAATCCTCCGATCTATCTGCCTTCTTCTCTCGTTCGTCGCCGTGAATCTCCCTCTTCCACTCCGCGTAGCAACTCCTTCGGCAGAGCTCTTGCCATTGGCGTCTCGCGAATTCTTCTCCTCTCCACTGCTCCCTTGATTTCGTCCATCAGCTTCGCCGGTAACATGCAAAGAGTCGCGAGTGAAGAACCATGGGCCGAGGGGTCCTCGCAGTCACCGGAATTGACGGAGGACCCAGATCGGAGCACGAGCTTGTGGTCAGAAGAAAAAGAAACGGTGGGAGAGAAAAAATCGCCGCGCGTGTATCACACTCGCTCGACTTTCTCTCTCGACTTTTTTTAATAATGTCAGATTGTCCATTTTTATTCCATGTTACATTCTTCTTTTGTTGTTTTTGAATTGCAAAGAAAGTGTAAAAGGAATATGAATCATTTTTTTACAAGTATGAGTATGACGACTAAAATGGGGTTAGGTCCCAATTTTTTTCCTATGCATTTGCGTTTGTGTTCATGCTTATGCTGTTATGCATATGAGTATTGGTGTGGTAACACAAACGAGCAAGCATAAAGACAAAGAAACAAAGTGTAGCAATTACCTTTGACATTAATTGAAACATGTCCATGTAGAAAAGAGAAGAGTTGATTACTTTTGACATTGATAGTATTCAGTTGTTATGTTTGCACACTTTGTTTGACGAGAGAGATACCTATACACGAAAGGAACTTAGTTGAAAAGGAAAATAAATATAATAATGATATAGTTTTCTAGCTAAGTTCACGGACCCATACATCAGTCAAAGCCATTCCACATCTTGTGAAGGTAATAGTCTTCACAGACTTGTATCAACTCTTTTTATACTGATATGACACTGTAGTCTTTGTTTCCACAATTTCCATAAATACTCTTCAGTACAATAATTCACCAATCTTAACTTTCAAAAGTACTGAAGTTGTAAAGCCAAATTATAGCATGTGCGACTTGTGAGTGTGAGAGGTAATGGATACTCGACCATACCAGAAAAGTTCGGTCCAATCCTTTAAACTAATTATAATTTTATAAGCATTCATTAACTTTATATGTGGGTTATACTTTATTTATTTTTGGTCAAATTCAACTCAAATCTTTCACTTTCGTTGTTTATTAGGACAACGAAAAAATAGAACGCGATAGGTGTAAATTTTTTTTAAAAATATCTTTCATCTAGATCATATCTTTCAGTTAAGAATTATAATAATATCTTGAAAAATATGATAGTCGTCTCGATCTAATAAAATGTGAAAACGAACATGGGAAGAAACTTCTATTGTTATACGTTAATTAATTTATGTGGGATGCATTCTATTAATACTTTTGTCTGTCACATGGATGAATTGATGATGGATCTATTAATAATTTAAGTATGAATTTATTGCCTACCGAAACATATTTATTTATACTTTTCTTTGGCAAAAAAGAAGATCGCGTATTCACATTTTCACGTCTCTTTCTTTACAACAGAGAAAGAGAGATAGAGAGAGAGATTGCATCTTATGCGGCGACATGGATCATCATCATCAAGAAACGAATCCTTTGAAGGAGCTTGTCTCTCTATCTTCGTCTCCTTTCTTCTCAGCCTTGAAGATCAAGAAACCTATATTTGTTGGGATCTCTCTTCTCACCAGCTTCCTAATAATCTCTGTCGTCGTCGTCGACTTTGCCGGCTTTGAGCCTTATCAATGTATTGGATTCTTGTATTCATCGCGTACCCTAACGAAGGAACGAGGAAACGAGGATGTATGCGACTATTCATACGGAAGATGGGTTCGTGGACGCCGTGATGTGGACGAAACCTTTTATGGAGAAGAGTGTCGGTTCCTAGATCCTGGTTTCCGTTGTCTGAATAATGGAAGAAAAGATTCTGGTTTTCGAGAATGGCGATGGCAACCACATGGCTGCGACCTTCCACGGTAGTAACTTTATTCTTTATGTAATTTTGCTTGGACCTTAAGGTATTGGTTGATTTTGGTTCTGAGTAAAACAAACATCTAGGGCTTAGGGTTGCAAGCAATTCATTGATTCACTAGAGTTTTAGAGTTATTACAACCAATGCTGCTAACATCCCACTTTCATTTTAATAAGATTTTAAATTTGTCCACTTTAATTTTAGTTGGTTTTGTGGGGTTGAAACTTTAAACCTTTAGTTATGAATCTTGCGCCAATCAAATTCAAAATTTTAACTTTATTTGTTAATTTAACGTGACTTTGTTTACTTGTGTGACAACAATAATAGATTTAATGCAAGTGATTTTCTGGAGAGGAGTCGGAATGGGAGGATTGTGTTCGTCGGAGATTCTATCGGAAGAAACCAATGGGAGTCTCTTCTGTGTATGCTGTCACAAGCAGTGTCTAATAAATCTGAGATATATGAAGTATATGGGAACCCTATAAGCAAGCATAAAGGTTTCCTTTCAATGCGATTTCCGAATCAAAACCTAACCGTTGAATATCATAGAACACCATTTCTAGTCGTGGTTGGTCGGCCACCTGAGAACTCACCGGTAGATGTCAAAATGACGGTTAGAGTCGATGAGTTTAACTGGCAGTCTAAAAAATGGGTCGGATCTGATGTTCTAGTCTTCAATACAGGACATTGGTGGAACGAAGACAAAACCTTTAACGCGTAAAGACTTCTTGTGCAAATTCAACATTCTGGTAACAAGAAAAATGTGGTTGATGAGTCTTACCGGGTTTCTCTTGTTGTTGTTGTTGTTGTTGTAGGGGTTGCTATTTTCAGGAGGGAGGGAAATTGAACAAGACAATGGGAGTAATGGAGGGATTTAGGAAGTCTTTAAAGACATGGAAGTCATGGGTTTTAGAGAGACTAGATTCTGAGAGTAGTTATGTCTTCTTCAGAAGCTTCTCTCCTGTACATTACAGGTCAGTTTCAGAACTAATCAAAGAGGGACGGATCAGATGAAAGTCATTAGAAATTTGACCAGGTTTGAGCTTTTTGGGTGTTCGCAGGAACGGGACATGGAACTTGGGTGGTTTGTGTGATGCAGAAACAGAGCCAGAGACTGATATGAAGAAAATGGAACCTGATTCTATCCACAACAATTATATTTCTCAAGTAATCCAAGAAATGAGATATGAACATAGTAAGGTTAAGTTTCTGAACATTACATATCTGACTGAGTTCAGGAAGGATGCTCATCCTTCGCGGTATCGAGAACCGGGAACTCCTGAGGATGCTCCTCAAGACTGCAGTCACTGGTGCTTACCCGGTGTGCCTGACACTTGGAATGAGATTCTATATGCGCAGCTATTGGCAATGAATTACCGGACAAAATGAAAAGAGGTATAAAACTATATATCGCTTCCTTCTAGTCATAATGGTATTTCCTCGACTCCTTCGGTCTCATTTTCATTTGTTTGCAGTTCCTTGATTTTCTCAAGCTGTCTCAATAAGTTCAACCTTTCGGACCCGTATGTGGATGGAATCTGAATGAAGGATATTATCAAAAGTTAGTCAAGGAGAAGGTTTTGAATTCTGATGTATAGAGAAGGCATGCGTACCAGGCCTGGCACATATCTCTGAATTCCAGCCAGCATGGCTGCGTGACCAACCGCTGTGACCTGTTCAGAATAGCTTACTCATTATATTAGTCCCATAGACTAGAAAATGAGAAATGTTAACACTGCAGAGGTTGTGACACAGGTTTGTCGAAAGCAACTATCTAAAGATGTAGCTTAGAATATTTCAGTGAAAGTGTATAACATGATCAGAATTACAAAAAGGTGAACATAAACTTCTCTGGAAAGGTTATTTTTGACTTACAGGAAGAAGCATTAGAATACCGATGGGAATAACTGATGCCAAGTCAGTCATGGTTCTGCGCAGGGCTCTCTTTTCTTTTCCTGTTAATTCATCACCAATCAGAGACCTCCGAAGTAGCTGCACAGCAGCTGCTGAATCGATAGCAAGAAGTTGAGTACCTTGCCACACGTCCTGTAAATGTAAAAAAATTAACAAAGCTGACAGAGGAAAACACGCCATATAGTTTTAGTCTCTAGAAGAGATATTGGTACCGTGGTGGTTTCTCTTAGCTTTTGAAGAGTTTTCTCAATCATGTTTTCCTTCTTTGGAGTCTGAACCAACTGAACATTTTCCGTTCTACTGCTTGGTTGAGGAGTATCCTCAGAGATTCTTTCCTGTAAAATATGAACACTTGGTGACACAAAGAACGCAAGACCCAACATTTTGGATTACTAAAAAGGAGCTGATTCGTCATCTTCTACCATGTTGAGAAGTTTAATCATGAACATAACAGAGCACAGAATTAGGCTAGGATGTCATTATTCATCATACATGGTTTGACTTAATAAAATGATGGTTAATCCAACTGACACGCTCTGTTTGGTAAATATGTCATCAAATAAGTGCATTATTGAAACTAGCAATTTGACAGTTAAAGAAATTTTGCTGCAGTTACTAACCTCATCATCTACTGACTGATCAGTGCTTCTTTTGACCCGGTTTTCCAGTTCTATCAGCTCGTTCCTTAGAATATCGAATCGGCTGATCTCATTTGGTTCTGAGTCTATGCTAAGTAAGTTTCCACTGGATTTCCCAATAGATTCATCTCCCTGCATATGCAAAAAGAATTCCTGAAACCTTTATCAATGGTGGACTGGAAATGGCTGGATTTTAAATGCATCATCTTCATACTAAATGAAAACGAAATACACCAAGTAACTGACTGAACAAACACAGAGTACTACGCAGAAGAGTCATCAGATTATTTCAGGATACTACATATGCAAAGCCCGTTGCCAGAATACTTTAGATAATATTATCAAAAATTGGAGCTTACCGATAACACAGGATCAGGCTTCTTAAATGGAGGCCGTACAAAGAATCCCCAGAATCCACGACTCATACTAATGAAGAGTAAAACAACAAATACGTCATTGTGACCAGAGTGTAACAAAAAAGTATTCACGCTTATATTATCTCAAACTAACACTGTAGGTGCGAAAAGGAATAATAATAAGCAATAGGTAGCGTACCTTTTGCCTTGTTCAACAGAACTAATTGCGTTCTTTGTGTCTTTCCCTTTAAAATACCCTTTTTGTACCACGTAGGATTCCTGAGAATCATTTTTATCTCCTCCCTGAGTTCACCATATGAGGTTTTAGTCTCCCACACAAATTAAAAACACAACATGCACTTTTAATTGTTTCTTTCTTATCCTATAGTGAGACTGATGCTGCACCGCGTAAAGAGGGATCCAATTGGTTTGTTTTGGTATAATCACTAGCAGGATCAAAACAAAAAGTGACAATGAAAAGCAAGAACCTGTTGCAAGGAAGCTGCTTTGGCTCTAAAAGTTGCCTCCAGAAATTCAGCCTCTTTCTTAAGCTTCCGTATTTTTTCTAGGTCAGAGCATGCGGCTTTTATTTGTTCCTTCCCAGACGATGAGTTTGAAACATGCAACTCCTGTAGCAGGTTTTCCAGTCTCACGAGGGCTTCATCTACACTTTCTAGGGCCTGGGGACTATGTATTGTTAGTATATAATGTCTTCAATATGATAACAATCTTAACAGGAACCGGATCCAAGTAGTGTACGAAGTACACTAACCTTGTCAAATGAGTTCGACTCTCTAACAATTGATGAAGCATTCCTGTCAACAATAGGTTTTTGTTACTTCCATCCAGCATCACACATTATCCAAATGCAGACAGTCTGCTAGACTGATAGTAACTGATAAAGGCAGACTACAGAATCATGAATGTGACAAATGCAAATTTAATGGAGGTGGCCTTCAAGGATGCTTCCCTTACAGTTTGTTGTAACTACGACATAATTGTAATTTTCCAAGACATATGCTTTGAATTTTGCTTGAAATTTATGTTTCTCACAGGTACACTCTCAATTAGTAGAGTATACCAATCAAGCAGGAAAGAGATTTTCCAAATGCAGGCATATATGTATAGATTAAAGAGAGGGAGTTTCCGTTATCTTACTTGAACATCCCCAGTTCTTCTTTACACCGAACCAAAGTCTTGTGCCTGAACATTAAGAAAGACAGTCAGCATGATAACGATTTACTTCCTTTATTGTCCAAATATTGAGTAGACAATATGTCTAATACCCCTTGGATAAGAATTTAGCTGCCTTGACATTAGAAGGATTCTCTGGCCATTTACTGTACTTAATAAAGCTCTGTAGCCAATAAGAGCAAACATCCAACAGTTCGGGAATAACTTCATAATTAGGTGGCCCTTCTGGTTTGCTCTTATGCCCATGTGATTGTTTTGGAGGCTGTGTGCTAGTATTGTTTGGATAGAAAGGAATCCAGTCTAGTTCTTCGCAAACAAGCTACACAATAAATTTCCATGAAAATATATCAACACAGTCCTTAGAAATTTTCTACCAATGATTTGATTAATGTCTAGTCTACCTCGACATACAGCTGGTATGAACTGATGGCTGAAAGTTGAGGATAGTACAGGACGCTGCCCCCAATAAGATGCCTGAATGAAATAGTTCATGCGTATAGTGATAAGCAAACACAAAGTTACAAAAGTGTATGGGAATGGAAATAGGGTGAAACAGTGACAATTACCTAACAAGGTCCTCCAAAGGATTCTCCAGGGAATCAAAACCATTTGCAGCTAAAATAGACTGTGTGCTCCTGCCTAAAGCAATGAAGAAACCAAAAATTGCTAAATCTCTCTCCAAAACCTGCAAGGCACCAACAGGTTTCAATTAACTTCAGAAGATTTATATACAAGTATACTGCCATAAATCTTATAGGATAATACAACCCAGATAAACTTGGAATCACTGTTTTTTACCAAAAAGGAACTCTGAAAACTAAAGTCTATCAATATTTGTTCTTGGGAAGATTCCTTAAATTTCTAAACTGTTTGTGCCACTTCCTCATGTTTGAATGGCAGTTACAAGGAGAGTGAGTAGTCTAGAAAAGCTATTATGCTCATATTCAGACATCAAAAAGAACTCATATGACCACTGGCACAGAAAGCCTAAAGCTTCTTAGATGTATCCTCTGGACGGTTCTAATCCTTACCTCTATACTCTCGGATGTTGTTAACTTTGACCATATTTTCTCTCGATCTATAGCTCGCTGCAGTTGTTTCTGTATAAGATCGACCCAGAAAACAACTTCATCTGTAGCAACGTCACCATTTACTCTGCACCCTGCTGCGCGAGGACCAAAATGAGTAAGAAATTCTCTTTGTAGGCCTATGCTTTTGATTGAATGATACGCTTGGGGAAGTGGAACGAAGTCTACAAGTTTTTCCATCAATCTTCCAGTTGTATCTGGAATCACAGAGAAGAAGGGCGGGCAGGAAAATTTTGCCGGGCCAACTTTCGTTAGGGCTGCAATGCAATTGAGCACAAGCATGAGAAGTGACACCTCAACCTCATTACTTGCAGCTGTGGACTTCCCTTTTGGAT
>NC_025699.1:4879653-4942467 GCF_000633955.1 Camelina sativa | reverse complement strand
ATTGTCCAAATATTGAGTAGACAATATGTCTAATACCCCTTGGATAAGAATTTAGCTGCCTTGACATTAGAAGGATTCTCTGGCCATTTACTGTACTTAATAAAGCTCTGTAGCCAATAAGAGCAAACATCCAACAGTTCGGGAATAACTTCATAATTAGGTGGCCCTTCTGGTTTGCTCTTATGCCCATGTGATTGTTTTGGAGGCTGTGTGCTAGTATTGTTTGGATAGAAAGGAATCCAGTCTAGTTCTTCGCAAACAAGCTACACAATAAATTTCCATGAAAAGATATCAACACAGTCCTTAGAAATTTTCTACCAATGATTTGATTAATGTCTAGTCTACCTCGACATACAGCTGGTATGAACTGATGGCTGAAAGTTGAGGATAGTACAGGACGCTGCCCCCAATAAGATGCCTGAATGAAATAGTTCATGCGTATAGTGATAAGCAAACACAAAGTTACAAAAGTGTATGGGAATGGAAATAGGGTGAAACAGTGACAATTACCTAACAAGGTCCTCCAAAGGATTCTCCAGGGAATCAAAACCATTTGCAGCTAAAATAGACTGTGTGCTCCTGCCTAAAGCAATGAAGAAACCAAAAATTGCTAAATCTCTCTCCAAAACCTGCAAGGCACCAACAGGTTTCAATTAACTTCAGAAGATTTATATACAAGTATACTGCCATAAATCTTATAGGATAATACAACCCAGATAAACTTGGAATCACTGTTTTTTACCAAAAAGGAACTCTGAAAACTAAAGTCTATCAATATTTGTTCTTGGGAAGATTCCTTAAATTTCTAAACTGTTTGTGCCACTTCCTCATGTTTGAATGGCAGTTACAAGGAGAGTGAGTAGTCTAGAAAAGCTATTATGCTCATATTCAGACATCAAAAAGAACTCATATGACCACTGGCACAGAAAGCCTAAAGCTTCTTAGATGTATCCTCTGGACGGTTCTAATCCTTACCTCTATACTCTCGGATGTTGTTAACTTTGACCATATTTTCTCTCGATCTATAGCTCGCTGCAGTTGTTTCTGTATAAGATCGACCCAGAAAACAACTTCATCTGTAGCAACGTCACCATTTACTCTGCACCCTGCTGCGCGAGGACCAAAATGAGTAAGAAATTCTCTTTGTAGGCCTATGCTTTTGATTGAATGATACGCTTGGGGAAGTGGAACGAAGTCTACAAGTTTTTCCATCAATCTTCCAGTTGTATCTGGAATCACAGAGAAGAAGGGCGGGCAGGAAAATTTTGCCGGGCCAACTTTCGTTAGGGCTGCAATGCAATTGAGCACAAGCATGAGAAGTGACACCTCAACCTCATTACTTGCAGCTGTGGACTTCCCTTTTGGATAGCTGGAATGAACCATAAAGAATTGTTACTTCATCAAAACCTCACAGTCAAACTAGTGTTTTACAGTACTTATAAGGTGAGATTCGAATGCTTTAAACCAAAAATGGACATTTGAAAGAGAAAACATACACAGAAGTGGCAGCAACAAATCGTTGGTCTCCCTCTATATAATTCACAAAAGATGTCACTGTGGAAGGAATTTGCTCGGACCAAAACGATTCATAGGCTTTAGGATGTTTTGAAGATAGATTTTCTCGTATCATATTCTCAAGGGGAGCAGCTTGGCGTGATAAGCTGTTTAATGCCAAAAAATTTCACAAAATCAAAAACATAGAATAACTCAAAGGTTGGGTTATAGCACGACAAGTTCCAGAAAGATATCTAACATTGATGAAGGAAGATTCCTCAGAAGAATATGCGGGAAATGTACCACAAAGTAACACAACTGGAAATCTCAAACAATCTTTGCAAAGGCTAAAAAGTTTGTGCTCACTAGTTAACATAGCCATCCCCTGAGATTCATTAGGAATAGCGTCTCCAACTCAGACATTGCATCAATAAATTTAACTATTTCAGATAACTATCTATCTATCAGTTAAGTAAAGGAAATCTAATCTCTTGACAAGGAAGTAGCTGACATAAACCTTTATGAAGCAAAAACGTATTAACAAGTTGTGCTCATGTCAAATGCCACAGATTCAATAATAAACTTGTGTAGTAGTACCTCCTTTGAACAAAGACATTAATATCCTCGTCTCTGTAATTTCCTCTAGATGAAATCTCATTTACTGCTTGCAGTAAGGAGTACAGAGAAGCCTGTGAAACATGAATGCAAGTTGAGAACTGAGAATATGGAGACAAAAATATCGACAAGAAAACACCCAGCCTAAAGATAAGTACAAACCTGATAGGAAAGGGTCTTCACCCATGCGTTTTTATCAGCACCAAGCCAAGTCACAGAAAACCACGAAAACCTAGACGGAGAAATCTTTTCTATAACAGCCAACTCAATAGTTCTAGCAGCATCGTGCAAAGACTGAATCAGTCCATCACAGCTGTTTTCATATTCTACTGCTCCAGCGAAACTTGTCCTCACCTCCACAGAATCACTCCCAGATCTTGGCTGTGGACTTCCATTAATAGCCACTCCATCTTCAGCAGATGCCAATACCAGCCTCTGTGATCTCCTCCAACCTTTGCTCTTTTCCAAATAACCATATCTTACAAACAAATGGCTCCTACTAGGATTGCTCCAGCAATTTGACAAGTACTGTACCGTCTTTTTACAGGATATGAAAGTTACAATAGACATCCTCCGCTGACTTTGATTTGAAGAGCTACAGAAAAAAAAGAGATTCAGTATTAAGCACTGGTGAAGATGGTTGAGTAAATAAAAAAAAACCCCAAATTAATAAATAAATCGCAAAGGATCACAAAATCGAAGGTTACCTTGAAGATACAAGACCAGGTCTCTGTAGTCTAACTGCCATCTAACATCAATATTTTAATCACGATTTTGGTTTGGTGAAGATGATGATTGACGAGAATGAAGAAGACGAAGTAGAAGTAGAAGAAGAAGAAGAAGAAGAAAAGGTGACGTGGCATCAGGAAGGCTCGTTTTATCCTTAAACCCAAAAAAAGTATATACCCAAAGATACTTCCGTGAAGGTCCAATTATATAACGCCACGTATGGTATTTTCTTACTACGCACCGTAACATTAACAATAGACGACGGCGACAGACAAACAAAGAAGCTGAAATGTAAGAAAAAAGCAGAGGAGAGGAGAGAGTTAGAAGAATCAATCACAGTTTCATCAACAATGGCGGATCATCATCATCATCATCATCATCATCATCATCAACAACATCGACCGAATCGTCTATCAGTACCAACACCAACAATGGGAAGAACTTATCCTTCTTTCCCTTACACTCCAACTCCAACACCTTCAAAAACCCGTCTCTCTTCTTCCTCCTTCACCTCCAGATCGATCAACAACAACACAAGATCATCACTTTCGTTTCTATTTCTAATCCTATTCTCTCTTAGATCTCTCTACTCTCTTTTACCTTTCCTTCGTTCTTCTCCTTCTTTCTCTCTTTTCCCTTTCTCCTTCCTCGTCTCTCTTCTCTCTTTCCTTTTCTCTCTTTCTTTCTCTTTCTTCTCTCCTTCTAAGAAAGGCCGCCATCAAAATCGTTCCTTTCTCTTAATTTCATCTCTTTCTTCCTCTCAATTCAAACTCTTACTCGCTAAATCGTTTCTTCTTGCTTTCGTCTTCCTTCTTCGTTTCCAAGCTCTTCGTTACTGTAGTGCTGCTGCTATGATCTTAGCTGAACTCTCTGGTACTGTCTCAGCTAGAGCTTTATCTTCTGATAATGGTGGAATTGGAACTCGATCGTCTAAGGTTCGTGGGTTTTGCGTTTTGTTTTCGGGGTTGTTGTTGTTATCAATCAGCTGGGATCGTGTTGATTGCTTCCCGTTTTCATCATCTGTTCAAAGCTGGGGTTTTTGGATTTACCCTAAAGAGAATTGCTTGAGGATTTGGCCTTTGTTGCTTCCTTTTCTATCTGGGTTCTTGGCTTGTTATGAGAAAGTTTCAACGAATTGGGTTGAGATCAAACAATTAGATCAGAAACGAGTTCGGTTACTGTCTCTGTTTTTAACCACTCTCTTGTTGTTCCCACTTGCTATTTGGAGTTTCTTCTTCTCTGCTAGTGGTGATGATACTGTCTCTATTGGGAATTTAGGTTGGCCTTTAGCTAACACTGTTGTATTTGGAGTGTTGTTGAGTGAGAGTTATAATGATGATAAGTTTTCGAGTTCGAAGAAGAAGGATTCAGAAAGGGAGTTTCTTGTTACGTTTTTATGTACTATTGTGTTGGAGCTTTTCTATTTTCCTGAGCTATCTCTTTGGGGATTGTTGTTGTGTGGTTTGTTGCTTTATGTTGCTGTTAGAGAGTTGGACTCTGTGAATCCAGAGTACCAAGAGATTGGGATGGAATCACCTGAGTCTTTCTCCACTACGTTTATGAAGCCTATACGTCACATTTTGAGCGAGAAGAAATCGAGGAAGATTGCGTTGTTTCTTTTGATCAATACGGCGTATATGGTTGTTGAGTTTGTGGCGGGGTTTATGAGTAACAGTCTTGGTTTGATCTCAGACGCTTGTCATATGTTGTTTGATTGTGCTGCTTTGGCTATTGGGCTGTATGCGTCTTATATCTCTCGTCTTCCTGCAAACCATCAGTACAACTATGGCCGAGGTAGATTTGAAGTGCTTTCTGGTTATGTTAACGCGGTTTTACTTGTTCTTGTTGGGGCTTTGATTGTGCTTGAGTCGATTGAGAGAATCTTGGATCCTCAGGAGATTTCTACAAATAGTCTTTTGGTTGTTTCAGTTGGAGGGCTTCTCGTGAATGTTGTCGGGTTGATTTTTTTCCACGAGGAACATCATCATGCTCATGGTGGATCTGGTTGTGCACATTCTCACTCACATCAATCCCATAGCCATAAACATGAGGAGCATCATGAGCACGACCATCATCCTCAGCAGCATTCCCATAGCCATAATCATGAGCACGACCATCATCATCAGCATTCTCATAGCCATAAACATGAAGAGCATCATGAACATGTCCATCATCAGCATTCTGATAGCCATAAACTTGAGGAACATCATGAGCGTGACCATCATCATCATTCCCATAGCCATAATCACGAGGAGTGCAACCACAGTCACGACCATGAGCATCATTCTGATCACAAACATGGGAAAGGCGAAAAGACAGAGCATCGCCACATTGACCACAACATGGAAGGAATCTTTCTTCATGTTTTGGCAGACACAATGGGGAGTGTTGGAGTTGTGATATCGACACTCTTGATCAAATACAAGGGCTGGTTAGTTGCTGATCCAGCCAGCTCAATCTTCATTTCCATCCTCATCATCGCTTCAGTCATTCCATTGCTCCGAAACTCTGCAGAGATTCTACTGCAAAGAGTCCCTAGAGCTCACAGGCATAACCTGAAAGAAGCTATGAGGAACATACTTAAGACTAAAGGTGTTTGCAATATTCAGAGGCTGCATGTATGGAGTTTCACGAACGCAGACGTCGTGGCGACCCTCCATCTCCTTGTATCAGCGGATTCAGACAAGACAAATACTAAGTTACATGTCTCACGTTTGTTAGAAGATGCAGGAGTAAAGGATTTGACGCTACAGGTGGAATCTGTTAGTTCTTAGCAATTGATACTGGAGACACGAATTAATCGTGCTTGCTGGTGTGTCTAGTTCTACTTTGTGTTATAGGCCTTTTTGATCATTACTAAGAAACTGAAATGAAAATTTCAATTTTGTATTAAAGAAAAAACAATCACACTTTCATTTTTCCTTTTAAAAAGATTAATACAACAAAACACAAGGCATGATGAGTAATTTACACAAATGATTTCAATTTTACAATAATGATGAACAGACATGTACTGTATATAGGTTTTTGATTAGTGTCTTTTCAGAGCGACGCCGGAGATGACAACGAGGATGATGAAGAAGACTACGGAGACAAAGGCGGAGACAACAGCTCCGCTGGATTTCTGACAGAAGTCTCCAAACTGTTGGCAAATGGGGAGCCAGTTCGTGTTCTGGTTTCCACTGTGTGCTAGATACGATATTGCTGCCGCAGATGAAGCAGCCCCCATGTTCAACGCCAGAACCCCCTGTCCCCAACACGATTCTTATTATTTTACAGTTTTACTTAATACCAGAGTTGAAGTAAACTTAAGAAAGAAAGCGTAATGTAATTTGAAGAGTTTGAGAATATACAGTGTCAAGAACAAGCAAGAGGAGTCTTGGGGCAGTGGCAAGAGGGCGAAGGATTGTAACGACGGATATTGGAAGAGACAGAACGAGATATCCTCCTACTAAGGCCATGGCGATCACAAAGAACCTGAAGTAAAATTATGACCTAATTAGATGACTTGTTTCACAAGAAATGGAAAGAATCTATATGATTGATCAAACATTTATAACTCGTACTGGAAAGTTGGTAGATCGTCGTAACTAGCTTCGAACTGTAAGAATTGTGTGAAGAATGGAAGAGTCTCGTCACTTGTTCCCATAGTTGCAGCAGCGGCTAAAGCTGCAACAATGGCAGCTAAACGGAGGAGGAAGTCGAAGATGGCAAGACCTCTCTTGTATCCACCTGAGCCAGTAGCTGTGTGGTCTCTAGCAACACCTATTAGAGGAGCTTTGCCTTTCATGGCTGAGCTGGATTCTGCAGGGACATCAATGATAGTAGCTTCGTGCTTCATATCTCTTAATTTGTTTCTTGCTACTTAATCTTGTGTTGCTTTGAAAGTGGAATATCAGTAAAAGTTCGATGCTTTGGTGGTGAATGAGCAAAAGGGATTAGGCATTGGGTTTTATAAGGTCTTTAGGGCTTTGGTGGAATCAATGGAGCAGTAGGAAATGGGGAATTGAAGAGTAGTTGCTTGCCTTTTTACTCTCTCCACAATAATTAATTAAAGAGATATGGAGTTGGCAACATAATACAAGTCAAAAGTCTAGATTTAACTAAAATATTTAGTGTTTTCATAATTGAAAAGTCTTTCACTGGGTCCTCACATCTTTCATTTCCCTAACCAATAAGGAATATGCCAACTTTGTTCTGATTTTCATGGGATTAAGCTTAAGCAAGATTTTTAAAATTGCTATATAATGAAATAGTTTGGACACTGATAAGCTTTGGCTATAACTATATTTACTATCATATGATTCAAAATCCAGCACATGAAACCAAGCATCCTAAAAAGCCTTAAACCCCCTAACTGATACACACAACAACTTGATCTCTCAAATGAGAAGAAAAACTCCAAATACACTTCCACCTAATGACTTCCCAAGAATCATGTAAAGCTAAACTAATAGTGGTAGGAGACAGAACCAAAAAAAAAACAAGAGAAGGGTGATTTTACTGTTCTTTTTACTACACAAGCAGTAATCTAAAGTCTAGTTCCTATAGTCTTGGAAGTAAAAAGCAGGAAGAGCTCATGGACTCTTTTTCTTTCACACCTTTTCCTTGACGGGTCATGAATCTGCAAAGACATTGACATTCTGCAGCAGCTTGAGTTGCCGGATATCTAACTAGTGGAGTCCAATCTCTTCTGCGGGGATTGGGTTGGTAAAGAGGAAGGTACAGGAGCAGAACCATTGGCCTTGAGAGAAGGAGTGGCTTCTCCAGTAACGCTTTGTCTTGATGCTGCCAAGTCATTTGAGATTAAGGGATCATCTTGGACCTCTTTCTGCAGCATTTCCATTCGCTTAAACGATGGCACTTCACCTTTGCAGTACTTTCTCCACATATTCCGGTATGCAGATTCAAGAGCAACAGCAAAGGAAGGTCCATTACAAACAGGAGATCCAGCCATTAGATCCCGGAGACTCATTCTCAATTTAGCAAGAGCTGTGACATCAGAGGCTAGATCAACAGATAACTGAACATATTCGTCCTCGTTTTTAGCAACAAGGTGTCCTAATCCTGATTCAAGAAATGGTTGCATTAGCTAAAAGATGTAACGAGTATAACCAAATCTGGCAAAAGAACCAAACTTTGCCGAGTGCTTACCAACTTTAGTGAGAAGACTGACACCAACATTATGCGCATGTACTGAACCAGCCATTGTAACACATGGAACTCCCATGTAGAGAGATTCACAGGTAGTGGTAGTACCAGCATAAGGGAATGTATCCAAACTGCATTAAATGTAAATTGAATATGTGAATCTATTCGCCGCGGTGTTTTACAGAAAACGATGTGTCAAATCTTACCTAATATCCATTAAGGAATAAGCTTGCATATGGTCGTGGTTGAAAAGAATCAATGGCAAGAGATCAACACGCTTTGATTCTAACCCAAGCTGCTCCAGCGTCGTGAGAAACCTCTGCCTAATACTATCGCAGCAGAAAGGTTTGCATTTTACCACTAAGCGAGAATTGGGAACTGCACACAGTATCCTAGCCCACACTTGCAGCACCTTAGGAGTGATCTGATTTGCACAAACATAGAAGTTAACCTATCAAAACATAAAAGAGATACGAGGGGGGATAGGTGTGTATGGTCCAAGGACAAAAAATATCTAACCTTTGCGAGATTGTTGAAACTACCAAACGTGACAAAGCCATTGGAAAGTGCAGGTGTTGGACAAACAGGACCAGCCTCTGGGGAAGGTGTATAACAAAGAAAACACTCTGGAAGCCTAACCAGCTCCTCGACCTGCCTGCAATCAAATCCACAAAATAAATCAGCAGTACTAAGGTTTATCTTTGGATCACTCCCAAAACCCAAAAATTTCATCATGAATTAGTACGTACTTTTGTTTGGTATCTAATGGATCAGCCAAGGGATCCGTAATTCTGTAATCAACAGTGGGCAAGCCCGTAGTATTTGGATAGCCAATCCAAGTAACCTGGTATTTTAGAAAATAAAGTAAACTTGAAATGGAAAGTCATAGGAAAAATCCAAAAAAACAACATAAGATAGAGTTATCTATTCACTCACCTGAACAGGTGCTGGTCTGCAGGCCATTGTTCCCAACTTGTTGTTTGCCGTATGACCAGTGAGTTCTACCAAAATGTCAATTTTGTCTTCTCTGACCATACTTGCTATCTTTTTCTCATCTATCCCGTATATATCCTTCCAAACTCCACCTTTCTTTAACACTTTATCCCTAAACCTGTATGTTTTTGCATCTGCCTGCAAAACCGTGAGAGATCAAGGATTGCTTTAAGGGGAAAATGCTACGAGAAAACAGAAAATGTATTACTTTGAGGGAAAATGTATTTCTATAGGTAAAAATCCTACCTTAACTACCGCTGAATAAACCACCACCTTGTACTTTGTATAATCATGATGCGTAAGGGGGGCTTCAATGAAATAAGATACTGAATGAGTGAAGAAATCTGGTGAGATATATCCGATGGTGATAGGTCGCTCTGGATCTTTCAGATTGTCCCATGAAGTGTATTGCGGGTGTAATCTTGTGAAGCGCCAACCCCAGTCTCTGTGGTCATACGAGTTTTCATTGTAAGACCCATAAAAGCAGTATAATACAAATCTACACTATTAATAATTTATGTGCATACCTATGAGCCTCAAATAGTTTGTCATCGAGTCCTTCATTTATGTAGTTCATGGCAAGCAATCGGTTCTACGTAAGAGACAGGCAAGTTTAAAACACATATATTTCAACCTTATATCAAGAAGAGCATGCTAAGTATAAATACCTGGCCAGCATTGCGGGAATCTGGATCTATCTTAAGGCATTCCTCATAAGCATCAATAGCCATAGTTATATTTCCAGCATCTCTGTAAAGAACACCTACATTTGAATCGCATTATGAAAATGGTTATAACAGACACTAAACGACTCTTAGCGCCAGGGAGGTAGGAAAAAGAAAAGGACACGAACATAAAATCAAAATCTAGAAGGAATTAAATTTCCAAGCATTGGTTACACACAAGGAAGCTCAAAAAGAACAGAAGAGTAGATAACAAACCTAAGTTGTTAAAAGCTTCTGCATACGTCGGATTTGCAAGGATGGCCTTCTCGATCATGCTGGCAGCAGCATCCATTTTCCCCTGTAATATCAGAGGAATTGACATTCTATCGATGCTGGAGATTCAATTAAGAAAACTGAAAGCCGCCCTTAATTCATACCTGGACTGTGTAGACGACACCAAGGTTATTAAGCGACTGCGCAAAATTGGGTTTGATTGATAGAGCCGTCTACATAGGTTGGGAGATATTATTACTAGCCATCGAACACAATGAAATTCTCATGAATTGCTGCAGATATCTGCAAAAACAATACCTGATAACACTCCACAGCTTTATCAAGGTTGTCACGGTCTTTGTAAAGTACTCCCAAATTGTTGCAAGCCTCAGCACAATGTGGATTGAAGTGGAAAGCAAGCTCGTAGAAGACAATTGCCTGCACATTAAGAACGCAATCATGACACAGATATATTGCATTCTTTGAAATATAGGGATATACATTCTCCGCCCATGTTCTTGTAGTTTTAAATTAATTACAAGAACTATACAAACATGGGAGAAGGATCAAAGTATAGGTAGTTAAACTTATCAAGATAAAGATCATTTATCACGCAAGTACTGTGGCGAAGAAAATATAAACACGCAATTACTGACTAAAAGAAATGAGTAAAACACAAATTAAATACCATGTCAAACTTCAGCATTTCACCATAAGCCACCCCAAGATTATACATAGCATCTGCATAGTGCCAGTTATAATAGAGAGCCTTCTTGTAATATGCCACTCCTTGGGTCACATCGCCTTCAAGTTTAACCTGAAATATCATTGACAAGTCAGATGTACTCGCAGCTCCACAGCTTCTCACCAATGGTAAAAGAATGATTAAGACACTGTAAACTGTAAACCAAAATTTTGAAGGAAAATCTGTAGTAGAGAACAGAAACATATTCCAATGTCATTGCCGTGACTTAAGTAAAAAGCACACACAGCACAAAAGCCAGCTAAATAAAACGAAGTATATAATGAATTTTCCAGAAGGCGCCCCCTTACAAAAAGTTATCCTTAAGTTACCAAAATTATGATAAAAGCTACGGAAATTTACCTTTGTTCCTAAATCTGTCAGAGCTATGGCCATATTGTTCTTCGCAATCTCAAAGTTTGGAGACACAGCTAGACATCTAAATGCAGAAGAAGAAAAAGAAATATCAGTGCGACACTTATACCTTCAACTATGTAGCTAGCAACCAATCGAAACTTAGCAATGAAATAACAGATATGCTACCTCTCATAACAAGTGATTGCCATCTCCAAGTCACCACGGTTCTTATAGATGACACCCATGTTACAATACGCTTCAGCATACATAGGCCTCTCAAGTGCAGCCTTCTCGTAGCAGCTCAAGGCATTGTCATATTGCATCATTTCGGAGTATACAACACCTAAGTTGTAATATGCAGGCTGCATAACGAAATTAGAGCGTAATTAATCAGAGAATCAGTTAAATGGTACCAACAGTGTAAAAAGGTATCAACTGTGTGAATTGGTAGAGGATCAGAAAATTTACAGCATAGTGCGGGTCAATCTTAAGGGCTTCGTAATACTTTTGAATTCCCTCCTGGGTGTTCCCAGCCAGCTTCAGGCTAGTTCCAAGGTCGGTCAAAACAATTGCTAAACACTCTGCTGCTGGCTTGTATGATGCATCAGCCATCAGTGCTTTCTGGTAGGACTGTGCAAAATATGATGATTAACAACAGTTAGAAATTGGTTAACGTAGAAAAAGAAATCTAATGCATATCACCGAGTTAACAAGGTTTACAGCCTAACTATGCAGCACTCTCAAATGGAAAATCACCACAGATAGAAGGTAATGCAAATGTCATACCTCAGCAGCTTCTACGAGGCGCCCTTCTTCTTTATGAAGAATACCACAGTGGGTGAGGGCACAAGCATTATGCGGATCCAACCTGACAGCTTCAGAAAAACAATCGAAAGCTAGATTCCCTTTGTTTTGCGTCTGCAAGCATATCCCTTTCCCAATGTGAGCTTCAACATTCTTGCAATCTTTCTCCAGCATAGTCTCATAGAGAGCAAGCGCATCAGCAAACTTGTTTCTTGCCCGAAGAATATTGGCATAAGAAAGTGTGTCGTTCCCTTGAATGGCCTTTTGTGATGGAGACAAAACACCTGTGCTAGGAGATGACCGAGGTCCATTGGAGAAACCATTCTCTACCACTGGTGACCTCTCTTTCTCAGTATTATCTTCCAACCCAACCATTTTTGCACCTAAGAACTTGTTTACCTTCAAGGAAACAAACACAGCACATAATCATTAATAAGTGAGAAAAGATTAAGTCTTGCACTGCTGAAAAATGTATTGAAGCTAAAGAATTGATCTTTTAACAGTATCAAGTCCAACTCATCACATTCAATTCAACAAAACCCTAAGATTAAACAAGTGGAGAAATGTGCAAAAAGATCACACCTTTGAGATATAAACCCTAGGAATTAAACTAAAAGAAACGAATAAGAAGAGAATGCATCTGAACAAGAGAGTAAAATGAAACAACCAAGTTGCGATAATTAGGGTTTAACGATAACTTACCGAGGAACCTGACTCTGTAGTGACGACGAAACTCTGAAGCCGCTAGAGACGACGAAATCGAGAGGGCTAGAGAAGAAGGATAGCTTTGAGTAGAGAAGACATAGGAGAAGAAGCTGATCCCCCGGCCCTCGCTCCTCAAGAAAACAGGAAAGCGTTGATTGATCAGTAGCAAGCAAGTTAGGGATTTTTATAAAACCTCAGAGAAGTTGAAGCGGTGGAGTCGTCGCTTGGCCGTGAATGGAAGGGAGCGGAGGCGGAGAAGGCGACAGGGTAGCCTCTATTATAATAAGCTCGGGGACAAAGCGCGAAGTGGTACGAGGTCGGTCCGAGCCAGTGGACAGAGGCAACGACTCAGATTAGCTTCTCTCTCCTGGCTTGTCTCTTTTTTTTTCACGGCTGGATGATTGTTTCCTACTTTTATTTTTATTTTTTTAATATAATATGACAAAATAGACAATAGTAATTATTTTGCCAAAAGAAAAAAAGGAAATCAGTCAGGTAATAAGGAAAAATAATTAACCCAAGATATGAAGAAACAAAAAAAAATAATGATGTCCAGCTTAGGAAATTTTTATTTTTCATTGACCAGAATTATAAACCAATCTCTCTTTTTTTTTTTACTGCAAAAAGAAAAAAAGTCTTTATATGTATCAAAAAAAAAAAAAAATCTACTTCTCTAGTTCTCTTGCAGCGAGATTGATGATGGAGATATGGAATTATTGGCATCTCTATAATTTGCTCAATACTCACATGTGAAACAAGTTGACTTCGAAACTATTGGTAAAAAGGAAAAACATATCTTTTACCCAACCAAAAAAAAAACAGATTTGGTGGTGCATCAAACCGGACAAAAATAAGTGGTTTGAATAATAAATTAATTTTAAAAATTATAACTAGGTAATATTAGGTCCAAAACCCATACTGATATCCAAACTTATAGATAACTAGATTAGGACCCGTCCGATGTATGAGTTTAGAGTTTTTAAAATAAAATAAAATTTAACAAAAAGATATAAAGTAAGTATTTTTAGTAAGTAAAATCTATCTATAAAAGTAAATAGATACACCGAGGTGTCCAATGTAAATATATGGTGTAAAAGGTGTGACTCTGTGGTTAAGACTATTAATCACTTTTTTTTTTGAATGCCCTCACTCGTGGGAAGTTTAGGATTTATCTCTAACTCCGGTCTCATCAGACGGTTTTCCATATGAGTCGGTGTACTCAAATTTGGATTTTGTTTTCTGGAGGGATGTCTCTCAAGAGGGTGATCCTGATCAACTTCTTCAATTACCATGATTTTTATGGGCAATCTGGAAGACCATAAATAAAATAAAAAAATTTAAGGTTTAGAGATCGAGACGAATGATATAATTGCTCAGGCTTTGGGCGATAAGTTACCCTGGGAAGAAGCGCTATCTTTTACGACGGTCATATCGGCTCTATCTCTGTCCTCGGATGTCCAAGTTTCTTCACCTTGTTGTCAAATTGATGGTTCTTGGAAAACAACCAATGAACATTCATGATTGGGCTGGTTGTGTTGTATTGGTGAGGAGCAAACCTTGTTGTTGGGGGCCAAGTATCTAAGACGGAGCCCCTCCCCCCTGCATTCGGAGTTAGAAGTGTTGTTGTAGGCCATGGAGCAGATACGTGATGAGTTACTCACTATGGTTCATTCCCCTGAATATTGGCCATCCTTCTTCAACTTGCTCGATGAGTTTAATACGCTGGAGTTTTTTCCACTATTCTCCATCTCTTGGATCCCGCATGCGACAAATTTGAAGGCGGATTATCTTATCCGTGCTTCGTATTCTCTTATCTTTGAAGTTTCTTTTGTAAACCCCTTCCCTCTGGCTTGGGCAATTAACCGAGAAAATTCCTTTTAATTTATTATTTGGTTGAAAAAAAATAGATACACTTTTAGTCAAAAGAAAATAATTGTAAATTAGTTCAAAAGTATTAAAATTAAATTAAATTTAACAAAGAATATATATTTAATTATTTTTGTAAGTAAAAACAATGTATAAAAGTAAAGAGATAAACTTTTAGTTATAGAAAATAGTTATTTTTTTTTTGCTATAATACACTAATGTATATACATTTATAAATCTACTGTCTACATTATCACTAAAAGTTTATTTGTACACACTAATATATTTTACTGTTAAAATATACTTTTNTGACTCTGTGGTTAAGACTATTAATCACTTTTTTTTTTGAATGCCCTCACTCGTGGGAAGTTTAGGATTTATCTCTAACTCCGGTCTCATCAGACGGTTTTCCATATGAGTCGGTGTACTCAAATTTGGATTTTGTTTTCTGGAGGGATGTCTCTCAAGAGGGTGATCCTGATCAACTTCTTCAATTACCATGATTTTTATGGGCAATCTGGAAGACCATAAATAAAATAAAAAAATTTAAGGTTTAGAGATCGAGACGAATGATATAATTGCTCAGGCTTTGGGCGATAAGTTACCCTGGGAAGAAGCGCTATCTTTTACGACGGTCATATCGGCTCTATCTCTGTCCTCGGATGTCCAAGTTTCTTCACCTTGTTGTCAAATTGATGGTTCTTGGAAAACAACCAATGAACATTCATGATTGGGCTGGTTGTGTTGTATTGGTGAGGAGCAAACCTTGTTGTTGGGGGCCAAGTATCTAAGACGGAGCCCCTCCCCCCTGCATTCGGAGTTAGAAGTGTTGTTGTAGGCCATGGAGCAGATACGTGATGAGTTACTCACTATGGTTCATTCCCCTGAATATTGGCCATCCTTCTTCAACTTGCTCGATGAGTTTAATACGCTGGAGTTTTTTCCACTATTCTCCATCTCTTGGATCCCGCATGCGACAAATTTGAAGGCGGATTATCTTATCCGTGCTTCGTATTCTCTTATCTTTGAAGTTTCTTTTGTAAACCCCTTCCCTCTGGCTTGGGCAATTAACCGAGAAAATTCCTTTTAATTTATTATTTGGTTGAAAAAAAATAGATACACTTTTAGTCAAAAGAAAATAATTGTAAATTAGTTCAAAAGTATTAAAATTAAATTAAATTTAACAAAGAATATATATTTAATTATTTTTGTAAGTAAAAACAATGTATAAAAGTAAAGAGATAAACTTTTAGTTATAGAAAATAGTTATTTTTTTTTTGCTATAATACACTAATGTATATACATTTATAAATCTACTGTCTACATTATCACTAAAAGTTTATTTGTACACACTAATATATTTTACTGTTAAAATATACTTTTTAGTCTTAACTACTACCAACAAATTGTCTTTATGAACACATTAAATAACCTATTATATGTCTTTTCACTTTAACATTTTTATAGTTACAAAAACGCATACGTTAATCTTACATACTTCTATCATATATATTACAATAGCAGTCATTTGAATAAATTATTTGATTGGTGAAAAAAATATGAAACGATCTTTTTTTTTTAGTTCAACAATCTTTTTCTTTATGTAAAGATGAGTATTTACATTTTTTTAGAAACAATAACTAATTGTATAATTTTCACAATCATTTTTTTATCTTATATAAAAGTAATCTTTTTCTTGTAATATAGCAACTAAAAATTAAAATAAGTAAACAATATTATTATTTTGAATTTTATGGTATATATATATATAATTTATCTTATAATTAAATTTTAAATAAAATTAAGTTTTATTTTATCTATTTAATCTTATATAAAACCTTTTTAGGTTAGGTTTTAAATTTTTACATTTTTAGTTTTTAAAATTTTAATAACTAATTGACATGTGTCAGTATCTGAATAATATAATTGACACGTGTAACGATCTTGTTAATGAGTAATTTTGTCATCAAGGTTTATATAATTGTATAATTTTCACAATCATTTTTTTATTTTATATAAAAAGTAATCTTTTATTGTAATATAGCAACTAAAAATTAAAATAAGTAAACAATATTATAATTTTGAATTTTATGGTATATATATAATTTATCTTATAATTAGATTTTAAATAAAATTAAGTTTTATTTTATCTATTTACTCTTATATAAAACTTTTTTAGGTTAGGTTTTGAATTTTTTATATTTTTATTTTTTAAAATTTTAATAATCAATTGACATATGTCAACATATTAATAATATAATTGACACGTGTTACGATTTTTTTAATGAGTAATTTTGTTATCAAGGTTTATATAATAAGATTGAGTTTTTTTTCTGCAATAATCAATGTTTACAAATTAACATTTTATACCTCTAATAGTAGAGTAGAGGTCGTAGGATGTGAGCTCTGAATTCAACTCACAGATCTATACGGGACAAATGGTATCTAGAGTCATAACATAATAGTATATCAGTATATGATCACGAATTTATATGGTATAAAACAATTTTCTTAGTAAAATGAATGTGTACATAAACAAAACAAAAAAATTGTCACGTAAAAGAAATCACACGTTTGTTTCTGTTTGTCACAATTTTGTAACCATTTTATTTTCTTAGACAAACAAAGTAGTTCAAATTGTCAAAAAAAAAAAAAAAAAANCTCGTGTGTAAAACAAGTGGGGAATGGAGCAAAGAAGTTTCACAAGTGGGCACTGAATAGTTAGGAACATGTCGGCCTCCACTTGCGTTCTCCTGCTCCTGCTGCCTTCTTTGATTTTACGAGATCACTTGTCTCAAACTCTCAACTATCGTACCAATTATGTCAATTCATCTTCTAATAATTGGACTATGCTATTTTTTTTTCACCGTGTAATAATTGGACTATATGCTACTTACTACAAAACGAAAGAGCCATTTTAAATAACACCTTACTTATTTGGAGCAAAACAAATATAATACACCTTGCTTAACGAAGAATAAGGGTAACACCTTTTCTTTTTTGGTTAAACAATATATACATTTTCTTATTATTAAACTAAGGTTTAAGAATTTGGGGTTTAAAACATTACAGAGAAGTTTGTAAAGTTATATCACAATAGCATCATAATGAACACTTTTGAATCATCCACCAGACATGAACGCACTAAGCAAATGATAACATGACGTTTGAGTCCCAAAAAGTTATTTAGTGGATTCACATATACCCTAACTAATGTTATGGAAACGAATCAACTCGATTAATATGTTGTTTCACGAATAGTTTATTGTGAATGCAGTTTCAAACGTAGTTGATTACATCAAATAACAATATTCAGCATTTCATATATTTTTGATGAATGATTGGTATGAACTTTGGTTCGAAATTTTCAGTTATAAAAACATTTTCCTACTATTATATGATTTATGAATGAGTTGTTTTTTCTTGGTAAACTAATTTTAATCGTATTTTTAAAAATCACTAGTTTTTAATACTTTTATTTTGACTAATAACTAATATCAAAGACCACAATCCTTGAAACCCAATAATAACCAAAATAAACCAATTAAACCAAAAGGATGAAATCGATTAACGAGAGAAAACCAACTTTGGCCGGTCATACATTGATTGTTGATTTTGCTCCAAAATCGCGACTTTCTCTCTCTCCAAGAGCAACAACGAAATCATCGCCTTCTCTTTAACAGTCACCGGCGATCAATCAAGCAAGACTCAATCTCCGGTAATCAGAATTTTCTTCATTCGCCACCGTCATGGCGATGACCATCGAAGGTAAAATCTAATCACCTCTGTTTCTTATAAGTATCATTTCCCGACGGAATCGATTCAGATTCAAGTCGATTTGCTCCTTTTCCTTGTCTCCTTTGCTCCATGTTCATATTCTTCCTAACGCTTTAGATATGATTCTTGAATTACTCAGATTGCGGCTCTTTTGTGCTTCATGATCTGTTAATTTTGTGAGCTAGGGTTTCTGGATTTTTTGAAATGTTCAAGCTCACTCATTGTTTGGTTTTTTCAATTTTCCGATGTGGATTGCTTCTGGAATGCTCAAATCTGCTGTTTTTTTTTGGTACAGTGTAAGTTTAAGACTTGAAGCTCTTTGATTACTATGACTTGTTATATCAGAGTGTATGTATTCTCTTGATCTTACAGATTTATAATTTCTTGGTTTTCACAGACTTGCTGGACTTGCTTTCATGTTTTCATCTAGTATCCTCCTACAGATCCTGGTACGTTTTCTATATAGCTGTCTGCTTATCTTATAACTCTTGAAGCCCGATCATACGTTGTGCTTGCTTAAAGATCATGACTTATTAAGCTTTAATACTCCGAGAGAAACCACTGAGATGAATCTTATTATATCAACATGTTTGTTTAGTTAAGTTGTAAGCTAGTCTTGCTGTTAGGTTGTGAGCTGAGGGTACGGGTCTCCTTTTGTACCCTGGTTGGTGTACCAAACAGAGTTGTGAGTCTTGGGCCTATCTTATGCTTGGCCGAGATACTTCTGAAGTAAAAAACTGTTACATTCAAACCTTATTGCATATTTGAAGTTTTGAGCTTCACTCTCTTGTATCTTGATGAACTAGCTCTGGACCAAATATTACACTTAGAATTCTTATCCTTATCACATTCCCACACTAACCGACCTTTAGTATACTATTTGCTAAGCTGGTGCAGGTGCTTACTCAGGGTCTAACTTACTAAATGACATAGACTTTCTGAAAAACTTCTCTAAACTCAAGCATCTTCTCTCGTCAACTTCTATCAAGTCCTTATATAGGTCTAGTTTGTTTTTCTTGCAATTTGATTAGAAGAAGAATGGATCATTAGATTTACATATCTGATCAGTTTTTCATATTTTGTTATTCCCTTGTTGTACCTGATTGTCCCATGCAATAAGAACACATGTTATAGTCATAATATCATATGAGAACTTTAGCGATAACTATTTGTTTATGATGGTCAGGCATGCGCGATATATGGTAACTGGTGGCCAATGCTATCAGCACTTATGTATGTAGTGGTGCCTATGCCTTGTATGTTCTTTGGAGGAGGCTCAACCCAATTCCTTACTAGTCGGGATGGTGGAGGGTTAGTTACTAAAGAGACTTTACTGCTACTTCGAATTACATGATGAAACATGGATTACCAAATTTGCTCGTCGTTTAAACGCAGGTGGATAGATGCAGCTAAGTTCTTGACGGGAGCATCGACAGTGGGGAGCCTCGCTATCCCAATCATCCTAAGGCACGCATATATGATCGAGACCGGTGCAATGCTCATAGAATTCACATCGTTCTTCATATTCATTTGCACTGTCATGTGTTTTCACCGGGCTAGTCTTGATGATGACTGGTAGGTAACAGAGAGCCTTGTTGCTCGTGATTTACTAATTGGATTCGTATGAGTTATTATGAACCCGAGAAAAAAAAAAGTGGTTAGGAAAGTTGTGTTCTTCTCACTCTTTTGTAAAGCTTTGTATCAATCAGTGTCTGTGTAAAAAGTTGTATTCATCATTGTGAATGTTTTCTGGAAACAAGAAGTGCCAACAATATGCGGTTTCACATGTTCAGGGAACAGTTTTTCGTTGCAGGATTATAAGTTTTGGTTTTTAAATCTGCTGCAGTCTTACTTTCATGTACATGAACAATTAAGGAAGCAAAAAAGGTAGATTTGGTACTTGCATATCAAGAAACGAGAGTAAATCCCTAATATGTTGAGATGGTCTGTCACACCTCTCAATCACAACTGGATTCTTCAAGAAGACCCTCGTTAATTAGGATTGGATTCGTGATATAGAAAATTGTAAAACGATAGTAACAGAAGAAAGTCGCTATGGTTTGGGAGCTACTATGGTTTTCGATTTTCCGCGGATCTAATTGGACTGACCGTTTGAGACATATTGCGGCCAAGCAGCTTACGACGTTGGAGAAGGTGGATATCTCAAATCTGTGATATACGGAGAATTAGCTCCGGATCTCTTGGAGACCCACTTTTGTTCTGTTTGTATATTCCAAGTTTAGTGCAACTACGAATCAACAACCAACGGGGCAAAAGGAAAGAAAGAGATTATTATTAAGTAGTTACATTTGCAATGCTCTTGACTTGTTTCTGGTACCATCTCCCTCCTGAACAAAAGACTACTTCTAGTCAAATAATTTACTTTGTGTTTAATACTTTATAAAGAAGTTTGTTTTTGCATGTTTTTAATTGCCCATGTCAGTTTTTAGATGATATTAATGCATGAGTTCATGTCGAAGTAGAGAATTTGAGTTCAAAGGCAACACACGTTTTGACTTGATGTGTCAGTGCGAGAGCATCACCAGGACCTAGACTTGAATTGATGATCCTTTCGAACCTCTTTTTTTCTTGTTTGTCTTTAAGATTTTAGTAACAGAGTTGAATTATTATTTCTTGATTTTATAATTAAAAAAGTTAATAATATACGTCCGAAGGCCCTTTAAGCCCGTGGACTAACAACAATAAGCCTCATAAGGGTAGAACGTAATTTCATGGAGATCAACCCTACTTCATATCTGTATATATATATATCTTCGTGAAGCTCTTCACGGACTTAGCCGTCGTCTTCTAGTTTTGTAATCGTTGTTCTGAAAGTTTTTATTTTATTTTTATTAAGTCTCTCTTTTAGTTACATCATTGTTTCTTCACGAATTGTTTTTCGATCGCTCCTTTTGTATTTTTAAATGGAACTTGTTTTTTTTTCTTTGATTTGTTTTTTTAAAACACGGCGAAGGATGATGATTCAATTAGATGTGCGAATGGAGATTATTAGTTTCTCCATTTTGAGCTTAAAACTTTTATTTGGCAATTTTTTCTGACTTCGCCGATTTTGTTTTTTTTTTTTTATATTGGAATTTTTTTTGGGAGGAGGAATGGTTTTATGATGATGAATGAGGATTCAATTAGATGTGCGAATGGTTTCATCATGAACTCAAAAACTTTATTTGGCAATTTTTATCTGACATCTCTCCCATATCTCCAAAATTATCCGTTAAAGTACTTTTGGTTAAAGACATAGTTTATAACGATGAGATTTAATCGAGAAACTTTTTGTTACATATCTATTTTGCTTATCTGATATTCTGATTACGCCATTGAAAAACACTACGCTGTAAAAGTAATGGCAATGGAGTTGCGCAGAACGATCATGCTGTCAAAGGCGCCATACCAAACTGTCCCGCTGTCAAAGGAGCCGTACCAAACGACCCCTCTGTCAAAGGCGCTGTACCGGACAATCCGCGGCCGTATGCGATGCACCGGACAATCCGCAGCCGTAGGCGACGCACTGGACAATCGCAGCCATAAGCGACGCACTGGACCGTGAGGCGTCCTGGTCTCTTGATCTCGTTGTGGCGCCGTTGCCTGATTTCGTTGAGAAGATCCGGCGAGAACATCGTTCGTAGGCTTCGGTCGAGACCGTGAGGCGTCTCGGCCCCGCTGCCCCGCAATGGCGCTTCTACTTTCGATTCGCTTTGTTGCTCCAAGGTGGAATCATCCGGCGTCTCGATGCGCTGGTCCCCTTGCTCGCCAGACCTGGACTAGACCGTTAGGCATCTTGGTCCAGCTTCCACCCCGATCGTGTTGGCGGAATGACAACGCGCTTGTTTTGAAGGAGACCGCGTGCTCGTGATGTCTCGACGTGTTGGTCCCCTTGCTCGCCAGACAGACCTGGACTAGACCGTTAGGCGTCTTGGTCCAGCTTCCACCCCGATCGTGTTGGCGGAATGACGAGGCGCTTGTTTTGAAGGAGACAGCGTGCTCGTGATGTCTCGACGCGCTGGTCCCCTTGCTCGCCAGACCTGGACTAGACCGTTAGGCGTCTTGGTCCAGCTTCTACCTCGATCGTGTTGGCAGAATGACGACGCGCTTGATTTGAAGGAGACGGTGTGCTCGTGATGTCTCGACGCGCTGGTCCCCTTGCTCGCCAGACCTGGACTAGACCGTTAGGCGTCTTGGTCCAGCTTCTACCTCGATCGTGTTGGCGGAATGGCGACGCGCTTGATTTGAAGGAGACGGTGTGATTGTGATGTCTCGACGCGCTGGTCCCCTTGCTCACCAGACCTGGACTAGACCGTTAGGCGTCTTGGTCCAGCTTCCACCCCGATCGTGTTGGCGGAATGACGACGCGCTTGTTTTGAAGGAGATAGCGTGCTCGTGATGTCTCGACGCGCTGGTCCCCTTGCTCACCAGACCTGGACTAGACCGTTAGGCGTCTTGGTCCAGCTTCCACCCCGATCGTGTTGGCGGAATGACGACGCGCTTGTTTTGAAGGAGATGGCGTGCTCGTGATGTAGCTGTGGCGAACTCGCGACGTGCTTGCGGGATACTATCGAGAGAGTCATGAGGTATGATGTTGGGGCAGATCATATTTGAAGCTCGGCGATGACGGTATGGCGAGATGGCGGGGCGAGATGGCGAGATGGCGTGGTGAGATGGTATGGCGAGATGGCGAGATGGCGTGGTGAGATGGTATGACGTGATAGTTATCTCGGTGCGTCCTCGAGGTCGTGACGCGTGGTTGACTAGTGCGTTTGTCAAAGTTGGTCGCGCGCGTGTCTTGATTCGGAAACGAGTTAGACTTTGGTGATGTTGCGATGGTCATGGACGCGCGGGATGTGCGGGAGGTAGCGTGACGACTTGGCGGCGCCATTATCTTTCCGGGGCATGTCGAAGTGGAGGTAATTTGTCCGCGTGGTGGTCCAGGGCGAGGTGACTAGTCTGCGTATATGTTGAAGGTGTTTGTCCAATCGGCATGTTCAAGACTTAGCGAGGTCAAGGTCATGTTTCGAGAATTGGCGCCTTGGCGAGGTCAAGGCTTATACCGTCGAGACTCTGCGAGATCGTGGCTTTTGGTGATGAGGCGACGCAATGGATATGTACAGGAGTGCTTATTTTTAGTGGCGAGATATGACAGTACGCCGCAAAGTGTGGAAAGCGAGACAGTACAATACGCGGGACGGTGATTGTGCGCAGTGTGTAGTACATAGAGAACCCTGGTGTAATCGATTTATCTCGTATATTGGCGTTTTCGTTGTGATTTGTCGTTCCAATATTGAGCGGTTGCATGGTTGGTTTTGCAAGGTTTCGCCTCATGACTTGAGGAGATAATGTATTTGATGATGTTCCGGAAGAGTTTGGAAATGATCAGTATCGCGCGCTAAAGAGAAGTTTTGACGACACAAAGAGACTGCCCGATGCCGTGCTATGCTGATTTGTTCGACGAAGTTGGTCATACCAATCAGCATAACATGGCATCAGGCAGTCTCCCATTAAACCGGTCTAGTGTCGTCGAAACCTCTCTAGCGCGTTATACTGATCATCTCCAAGCTCTTCCAGAACATCACCAAAGACATCATCTCCTGAAGCCATGGCGCGAGGCAAAACCAACCAGACAACCAGTCAGTATTGGAGCGACAACAAAGTTATCTGCATACAACACACTGCGAACCATCACTATCCCGCATATTGTACTGTCTCGCATATTGTACCGTCATATCTTGCCATACCATCACACCTTAGCACGAATCGATATATCGAAACTTGTCTCGAGCACGCAATGACACTTCAGCCATCTCTCGAGTCTCTGCGCCATCAGCACGTCCTCATATCAGGACTTGCGCGCAACCTTGCCACTAAAAATACGTGTTCCCGTACGATGTCTATTGCGTCACCACATCACCTCGTCACCAAAAGCCTCCATCTCACAGAGTCTTGGCGGTATGAGCCTTGACCACGACCAGGAAACCGAGACACCAGGACAAATCCTTGAGCATACCACCAAACAGAGCCCATCACTCCATCTCGCTGCGCCATCTCGCCAAGGCCATCGAAGCTACGCGCGGAGACAATCTCAAATCCTTAATACGGAGCTCGCCGATCTCGAACCCGCAACATCGATCTCGTTAAGCCCCGAGCTCGCCAACCCTTGTACTCGTCACCTTGATCTCGCCAACACATACGAGCAAGCCATCTCGCCTAAAATCGAAAGCACTCATACGCGGACTTCCACTGCGTTGTCTCGACACCACATCGCCGAGACCTCTGAGAAGACCACGCATCACATAACGATAAGTTGCACACGCTCCCATTCCCATTCAACACGTCACTCCGCACAAGTCTCTTGATAGTGTCACGCCACCTGCGCGATGCCAGCTCACCACCTGCGCGATGCCAGCTCACCATCTGTGCGAGACTAGCATGCTATTCCCGCAAGTCAAACACGCCACAGCTAATTCTCGAGCACACTATCTCCTCAGTCGGGCGACCTATCATCCATCCGGCATAGCACCATCATGACCCGATCGACGATTGGACCGAGATGCCTAACGGTCTCGGCCAGATACGAGTTGCGGCTAGATAAGAGATGCGGCCAACAGAGAAGGGACGGCGGTGGCAAGGAATCATCCACGACGTAGTGGCACTTGGGCCGAGACCCCTCACAGTCTCGGTCGGATCTGGCGAGAACAAAGCCACCACATGACGAGAAGGGCTGGGCGTCTGGAGAACGGCTGGCGGCACACGATGACGGAAGAGCTGGGCGAGAGGAGGCCGTAACCGGCGGTGGAGGACCACGTCCGGCGAGGAGGCCATGGCAAACGGCGAGAAGCCATGATCGGCTAAACCAAGAACCATACATCCAAAAATAAAGTAAAAATAGAAGAAGATAAGGAAGCGAGAGAAGGAGAAATTACCTTGTGGAGGAGATTCTCAAGAAGTTTAGGGCCTAAAGTCATAGATCTGGCCCATTTGGCCGTAGGGGCAAAATTGTCATTTGTGGAAAAGACAGAGGGGACCCTAGTTCAGTGACCCACTATAAATTTCAAATGTCATTGTCAGAGTTTTGGATCCAAAATCTTGGCAATCAGATAGAAAAGAGCAATTATTACCGTATTAACTCCGCTTAGATCTCATTTGAAATTCTACGTTAATAAAATGACCAGGTCTGATTCATCCCCATTAATTTTAGAATAATTTCTTAAACATCATTTGTCGCTTATGACGCTTTTGAATCTATCCATAAAGGTCTGCAACGATTAATTAGGTTTCTGGTACATTGTCCACAAGTACACAAGTACAACGATTAATTGGGTTTCTGGTACATTGTCCACAAGTTGGCGTTTGAAGCGGGCATGTGCATTTAACACAAGTGATGCTGAATAAAAGCTCTCGTAGATACCCGTAGCTATCAATCAAATTGGCCTCCAGTTTTGAAAACTAGTTCAGCGCTTCGCCTGACAGATTCTCGAGAAATAGCTTCCTGCATCCTCTTCCTTTGCGCATTCCTACTCACAGCGTTGATCGTGCGCTTTTCCCCTTGGATGGATTTCACCAAGCAGGATAATCTTCACCGGGTTTGTCCAAAACCTTCTTGAGCAAACAGTACTCATCATTCTCCACCAACCTTGCAAAACCGATCAAGCAATCAGTGACGAAGGAGCACCGAATCTCATCAAAACACCGTCCGATGGCGCACCACTCGTGCTCAGAAATCAAGCATCAAGCGTCACCCGCTGATAGTCACCGCACCAAGACCACCCTCTACGTGCACCATAGACCCTCGCACCAGAAGCACGCTCCGAGTGCGCACCGAGCATGCTATTCAACCCGCGTCGTCCTCGTATGTGCCTAGCTGCGCAAAGAAGTCACCACCATTCTGGAATCAACGGTCTTGAGACCTTTCTAGAGTTTGTAAGGCAGCGTTCGAGGCGCCTTTAATCCTGAAAATTGAGTGGTGTTGAATGAACACAACTGTGAGCGCTCTATAATTGTCGATAGAGTTGGACTTGAGTCGAGAGAACCAGTTTAGTGCTTCACGGTTAGATTTTCGGCCAAGAGCTGACAGCTTCTGGCGTCTTCCTCCTCAAGAGTAAAGTAATGAGTGGTGAACGTGGAGACTCATTGATTTGAGGTAGAGTTTCAGGTATGTTGTACTGTTGAGGGCGATATTTTGGTTTTGCTGGAGTACCGAGCTCAAACATCCGAGATGTGTGCGGTGAATGGAGAACGCTTCACCTCCTCCAAAACCTTTTCTAGCTCGGGCACCGCGCTGACGGCCATATGCATTTGTGTTGAAAATTTTCTTCATCTACGGATTGACTTGTCAGGTTTTTGGCCATTGACTTGTCAGGTTTCGGCTATTTGGAGGGTTCTCGCAAGATGCTCAAGTTTTATCCATTACTTAAACAGAAAATTATGCGTAATTCTATTTTTCTTAAAACGTTAAGCAGAAAATGCTAATAACAAAAGTTTTTCTCCGTTGGTTCTTCAAATAAAAATAATTTCTTGTAAGCAAAATATGAATTCAAACCGATGAAAATTGAACTACCAAATCTTTCAAATCATTACATGAATTGTGTAAAGGTCTCTCTGGAGCCATTTTGTTGAGCAAATAAGGTATATATTCAAAAATAAATGAAAGCCTTGCTTTGACCCATAAAAAAAACAATTATAGAATAGAATCTTCATTTGATTCGAATTAAAACTCCAAACCTTGACATTAACGGAAAGAAATAAACCTGTAATTAAAACTCAGACCTGGTCATTTTTTTAAAAAGTGTGAATTTTCGTTACAGTCCAACGGTAACTTTGGGAGAGAGAGAGAGAACGGGTTAAAAAAAAGACAAATAAACAAAACTCACTCATCCACCGTTAGATTCGAAGTTTATCATCCAACGGCTAGAAATCTAATCCCGCTTATCATTTGACCGTTGCCAAATTATGCTTTATTGGCTCCGCTCCTCTCCTCTCTTCCCCTTAATCAATCTCTCATCCCTCTTCTCATATACTTTCAGATTCTCTCTACAGAGAAAATATAAAAGAGTCTTTGAAAAACACCGACAGAGAAAAAAAGATCATGCCGACTAGACCTGTTCTTCGTCCTCAACCCGTTAGAGGTTTGTTTCGCCGATCAATCTTTGTTCTTTTTCTTTTGGGTCCTAATTGACCAATTCCGTTGTTGATTTGGTTGCTTTATGTGAAAAAATTCAGGTGAACCCAAGAACCGTCGTGCTCTTGGTGACATTGGAAACATCGATTCTCTTCCCGGTGTTGATGGAGGAAAGATCAATCGACCCATGACTCGTAACTTCCGTGCCCAGTTGCTAGAGAACGCCGCCGCCGCCGCTAATAAAAAGGTCTCTTTTTTATTCTTACCAGATCTCTTGTGACTCAGAGATTCTTAAATCTTACTTTGTTTTTTGTATTCTCTCTCGTTGCAGGATCCAGTTCTTGATGGATCTAAAGTTGTTGTTGTTACCAAGAAACAAGAAGTTGTAAGAGCGGTTCAAAAGAAACCACGAGGCGGTGATAAGAAGGAGCCGTCAAAACCTATTGAAGTCATTGTGATTAGTCCTGATACTAACGAGGTTGCGAAAGCTAAAGAGAGTAAGAACAGTGATGCGGCTGTGTTGTCTCATAAGAAAGTTACTTACTCTTCGGTTCTCGATGCTCGTAGCAAGGTTAGATTCTTTGATTAATGATTCTTCGGTTTTGTCATATTGTTATCATAGTGTGCAATGTTCTGATTGATTTGTATACACACACTTAGGCTGCTTCGAAGACTTTGGATATCGATTCTGTTGACAAAGACAATGATCTTGCTGCTGTGGAATATGTTGAGGATATATACACTTTCTACAAAGAAGTTGAGGTACTTATCATAGTCAAAACCCTCTTTTGTTTATACTTATGGATGAGTTATGTGAACTGTTCTTTAATCAAGCTTTGTTCTTTGTTGCAGAATGAGAGCAAACCTCTGATGTATATGCATACACAACCTGAGATTAATGAGAAGATGAGATCAATCCTTATAGATTGGCTTGTAGAAGTTCATGTCAAGTTTGAACTCTCCCCTGAGACTCTCTACCTCACTGTCAACATCATTGATCGTTTCCTGTCTTTGAAACCTGTGCCTAGAAGAGAGTTACAGCTTGTAGGTATCAGTGCTTTGCTCATTGCTTCCAAGTACGAAGAGATCTGGCCTCCTCAGGTTAATGATTTGGTATACGTGACTGATAACTCCTACATCAGCAAACAGATTCTAGTGATGGAGAAAACAATATTGGGAAGTCTCGAATGGTACTTGACAGTTCCAACACCATATGTGTTTCTTGTGAGGTTCATCAAAGCATCAGGTTCTGATCCGAAATTGGAGAGCATGGTTCATTTTCTTGCTGAGTTGGGTTTGATGCACTACGACAGTTTGATGTTCTGTCCTTCCATCCTTGCTGCATCAGCTGTCTACACAGCCAGATGCACCTTGAACAAGACTCCTGTTTGGACTGATACACTAAAGTTCCACACAGGCTACTCTGAATCTCAGCTCATGTTAGTCTTCTTTCTTTCTTTCTTTCAAACAACTTTGTGATTCATTATGTTTTGTATATTAATATCTCTTATATCTGTATGTGTTGTTACCAGGGATTGCTCAAAGCTTTTAGCTTTCGTTCACTCGAGTGTTGAGGAGAGCAGGCTACAAGGTGTGTTTAAGAAGTATTCAAGACTTGGAAGAGGTGCTGTTGCTTTGATTTCACCAGCCAAGTCTCTTCTGTCGTCTGATCCTTGAACAAGTCTTGAATGAAGAAGTCTCCGTCTTGCAAACTCTGCATCTTTAGTTTCTCTATTACCTTCTTACTAATATGTAAAGGTTATGGATTCATGCCAAGAAATAATGTTTCTGTATGAATTCAAAAGTATCAATAATGAATTCTTCTTCTCTTCTATATCATAATCATTTTGGTCTTGATTCCAACATATTATTAACTGTGGAGTCAAATTCGAATTAAACTGATCTGTTGAAAAGAAAATTGTTCAGCATGAGACCAAGCACGATCAATGTTAACATTGCCAGTTTACTCTCAAGAGTCAAGACCACAAAATATCAAATTTGCTTATTCCTACAAAACTAGATCAAGAAGAATTATCATTTTAATGATTTTCGCATAATCAAACTAAAACGACGACGTATTGGGTAATCAAAAGGGCTGAGGGTATTTACGTCATTTATTAGGGGAACTCCGATGTAACCCTAATCTATAAAGAAGATTTGTAGCGCCGTGAGTGTCTTCCTTCTTGTCTATCACTGAGCATCCAAAAACCTTAAGCGTTTCGTCTCTTCTCATCCATTTTTGAAGATGGTAAGCTCTTTCTCTCCTCCAAACACTTGTTTCTTCGGGAGAATTTGGTTTCTTGCGTTAGTCTGTAGGGAACTTTAGATCTGCGATGAGATTATTTCACTAAGTTTTGCTAGTTTCTAATGTTCCATACTTTCTAGGTTCTGTAATTGGTGGATCAAATGATGTTTCAGCTATATGCGATATTGATCTTTGCTTGTCTTGTTCTTAGTTTGAGGGTTGTCTGATAAGTGTTAGACCAGTGGTGAACAATTTGTTTCTCTAATGTGTTTTGCTCTCTCTCTCTTTTATAGTCGTCTAAGAGAAAGACTAAGGAGCCAAAGGTCGAGACTGTGACTCTTGGACCTACTGTTCGTGAAGGAGAGCAAGTTTTCGGTGTTGTTCACATCTTTGCTTCATTCAATGACACTTTCATTGTAAGCTTTTGCTCTTTGATATTCAATGTTCGTATGATTATTATACCTTCTGTGAAATGAGTTCATGACATTGCCTTTGAATCACTTTTTTTTTGCAGCATGTGACTGATCTGTCCGGCAGGGAAACTCTCGTTCGTATCACTGGTATGTATCCTTTCTATTCTTTGCAGTGCAATGATCAATGCNTGTTTAAGAAGTATTCAAGACTTGGAAGAGGTGCTGTTGCTTTGATTTCACCAGCCAAGTCTCTTTTGTCGTCTTCTCCTTGAACAAGTCTCCGTCTTGCAAACTCTGCATCTTTAGTTTCTCGATTACCTTCTTCTTACTATGTAAAGCTTTTGGATTCATGCCATGAAATGATGTTTCTGTATGAATTCAAAAGTATTATTAATGAATTCTTCTTCTCTTTCTATATCATAATCATTTTGGTCTTGATTCCAACATTAACTGTATAGTCAAATTCGAATAAAAATTGATCTGTTTCAAAAAAAGTTTTTCTTCATGAGACCAAGTACAACGATCAATGTTTAACATTGCCAATTTACCCTTGTTGGTGAATTTTGCTGCTCAGTCTCGGACCACAAAATAACAATTTGCTCATTACAAAACTAGATGAAGAAAAATTAAGCCTAAAGTGTAATTTTGCTGCTCAGTCTCTATTACCTTCTTACTATATGTAAATGTTATGGATTCTTGCCAAGAAATAATGTTTCTGTATGAATTCAAAAGTAGTATTAATGAATTCTTCTTCTCTTCTTCTATATTTTGGTCCTTATTCTAACACTTTATTAACTGTGGAGTCAAACTCGAATTAAACTGATCTGTTGAAAAAAAAATTGTTCATCATGAGACCAAGCACGATCAATGTTAACATTGCCAGTTTACTCTCAAGGGCACAAAATATCAAATTTGCTTATTACAAAACTAGATCAAGAAGAATTTTCGCATAATCAAACTAAAACGACGACGTATTGGGTAATCAAAAGGGCTGAGGGTATTTACGTCATTTATTAGGGGAACTTCGATGTAACCCTAATCTATAATAAAGAAGATTTGTAGCGCCGTGAGTGTCTGCCTTCTTGTTTATCACTGAGCATCCAAAAACCTTAAGCGTTTCGTCTCTTCTCATCCATTTTTCAACATGGTAAGCTCTTTCTCTCCTCCAAACACTTGTTTCTTCCGGAGAATTTGGTTTCTTGCGTTAGTCTGTAGGGAACTTAGATCTGCGATGAGATTATTTCCTTAAGTTTTGCTAGTTTCTAATGTTCTATACTTTCTAGGTTTTGTAATTGATGAATCAAATGATGTTAATTATGTTTCAGCTATATGCGATATTGTCTGGTTCTTAGTTTGATAAGGGTTAGACCAGTGGTGAACAATTTGTTTCTCAAATGTCTTTTGCTTTCTATCTCTGTGTTTATAGTCGTCTAAGAGAAAGACTAAGGAGCCGAAGGTCGAGACTGTGACTCTTGGACCTACTGTTCGTGAAGGAGAGCAAGTGTTCGGTGTTGTTCACATCTTTGCTTCATTCAATGACACTTTCATTGTAAGCTTTTGCTCTTTGAGATCCACAGTTCGTATGATTATTATACCTTCTGTGAAATGAGTTCATGACATTGCCTTTGAATCACTTTTTTTTTTTTTTGCAGCATGTGACTGATCTGTCCGGGAGGGAAACTCTCGTTCGTATCACCGGTATGCATCCTTTCTATTCTTTACATTGGAATGATCAATGCGATCTGAATCTTTTTTAAATAAATTAATTTGTAGGTGGAATGAAGGTGAAGGCTGATCGTGATGAGTCCTCTCCTTATGCTGCTATGCTTGCAGCTCAAGATGTTGCTCAAAGATGCAAGGTTAGACCATTAGTCAATATTCATGATTTTTTTTTCTTTAATGACATTGAGATTCTGGATGATAATCTCTAATGTCTATATGTTGTTACAGGAGCTTGGCATCACAGCCATTCATGTGAAGCTCCGTGCTACTGGAGGAAACAAAACCAAGACTCCAGGTCCTGGTGCTCAGTCTGCTCTCAGAGCTCTTGCCCGTTCTGGCATGAAGATTGGTCGTATAGGTAACATAGAATCTGAATTTCATTGTCTTTTTTTTTTTTTTGTGTGTGTGTAGACAACAAATTGTTACTTTTGATTGGTCATGAAAACTGAATCGTTCTTGAATGTATTTTGCAGAGGATGTGACTCCGGTTCCCACAGACAGTACACGCCGAAAGGGTGGACGAAGAGGAAGAAGACTCTGATTTCACGATGTGGCCCATCATCATCGTTCAATTGTGCCCTTGACTCTCTCTGTATTTTCTTGGGTACACTTCGAAGTTAGTTTTGTCTCTCTCCAGTTTATCTTTCCAGTTGCTTCAAGAACGTTATAAGCTGTGTTTTTCTTCGACATTGTATTTGGAGTTTTTTTTTGGTAATGAGAAAAAATGATAGTGAGTGATTGATCACTTTGTATTACTGTTATTTTGTGTATTGCTATTTTGCATTTCTCTCTTAATCTCTTTTCAACTTCAGATCATAGAATCCCTTATGCGATGGGTGCCTTTTCAAACCAGACTACAAAGTCGCATGCAGTTTTTGATAATTTTTTCTGTCATGGATCTGTAACCAAACCAATCTAGATTGTTATCATAATGCGTTTTTGAAATCAATAATTCAACTAGAATGCAATCAATTTATTTATAATGAAAAAGAGTTGATGTGTGGTGAATACAATTTACTACGAACGGAGAGATTGTTTGATTAGTGCTGTTCCTTTTGTTTCTTTTAAGCTCCAAAGGTTCATTGTTATTAACCTAACTCACCTTCAAACTAATGCACAGCCATGTCTAGGCATCCTCCAGTGTTGGCTAGATGTTTTTAATCAGCAGTGGAAATTGGTTGAAGTTTGTAAATGTTGGATTTGATACACAGGTCTGGTTAACTGCAGAAAGAAGTGTCCAAAACCAGGTCTGATTTTTGTGTTTGCTTCCAAGCAAGTTAAACATGTTTATGTAGCAACTAGCAAGTGATTGGAATTTGGAACTTTTATTTGTTTTTTGTACACATCTTACATATGAGACTCTACATGAACGAGAAATGCTGACTTAGACCTTTTGTCAGATCATGGTTTCAAATTCAAGTTTGGTGTATTCTATTAAGGTTTTTGGTTAATAATATTCTATATCTCCCTTTGTTCACAGAGGGTGTTTGGTCTAGTGGTATGATTCTCGCTTCGGGTGCGAGAGGTCCCGAGTTCGATTCTCGGAACACCCCGTCTGTTTTAATTTTATAAATCATATTACAACAAGCCTTTTTAGCGATTTGGGCCTTGAACGATGCCGCTTAACCTCTAGAATTCCAGACCGACTTTATTTTCATTCTTTTGTTTTGTTTTGTTTTCTGTGGAATCGAATTAGTAGAGCGAAAGAGTGTGTTCATAGCTGAGAAAAAAACCCTAAATCTCTCCTTCTTCTTCGTCTACGTCTTCTCCGAATCTGCAAGTATGAGTCGATCAGGTCAGCCTCCGGATCTGAAGAAGTAAGTTTCTCTCCGCTACTTCAATCTCTCTGTTTTGGATTTTTTTGTTTGGGATTTTTTTCTCTACATCCAGATGTTTTAGTTTCAAATCGAGCTTCGTGTTTGAGTGTTTCTGATTTTTGTTCTTCGTTCGTTTCATGTAATTCCAGGTACATGGACAAGAAACTCCAAAGTAAGCTCCTCCCATCTCCCTCTCTCTTTTTTTTTTTGAAGTGTTTCAGTGTTTTTACCTAGTCTCTTGCTGTGAATTGCTTCAAACTCTTGAACCTAATAGCGATGTTTAGTGAAGATATGTATTGCATTTCAATTCATATCAATAGAACAAGTATCACATAGTACATAGCATAGTCTCTTCTCATTGATTACAATTGGTTTAGTCAAAGTTGCAGCAGGATGGTTTATGGATTATTTGGTTTTGTTTCTTCTAATGCCTTTTATTATTGAACATTTGTTTCTTTTGGTAAATGGTTATGGTCAAGAGAAGTTATTGTCTCATTTTTTTTTTTGTGTGTTTCCCCTCCAATTGTAGTTAAGCTTAATGCCAACCGAACGGTAGTTGGAACTCTCCGTGGGTTTGATCAGTTTATGAATCTTGTTGTGGATAACACTGTTCAAGTCAATGGTGATGACAAGACTGACATTGGGATGGTGGTACGTTTTCTCTATCTCTCTTTGTCTTCACTTTTGGAAGATACCACAGAATGTTCTGGATGTATTCATCCATCATCTGTTCTGTTTTTAACATATTATATTTCCTGGATGCAGGTGATTAGAGGAAACAGCATTGTCACTGTTGAGGCTCTTGAACCAGTTGGAAGATCTTAGCTTTGATTACTTTGCTTTGCACCACCAGTATTCTCAATCTCAATCATCTTCTGTAATATGAGTTTGACTTAGTTTGCTCTCTTGTACTTGGCATGTATGGATCTTGAAGAAGTTTAACTTGATGATATTCAACTTCTTTGACTCCCTTCACTTCTGTCTCACTCCTGCTTATGCTCTGAAGTCTTCTTTTTTTTTTAACCCTTGGCTAGATCTGGATATACTGTCCAATTGTGTCCAATTATATTCCTCATAGGGTTACATCTTTGGTCCAACAATTTTTATGCATTGCTACACAACTCTACAAATGAGATTCAAGGGAAAAGCTAACTTTGATTGGGCCAAACCTTACACAAAGTAAAATACTTTTTGTTGTAAAGATCTGAATTTTGGGCAAACGAGCTCCAACGGTCGTTTTCTTTTGCTTGCTTTTATCACTAATCCTCAAAACCTTTAGTTTTTTTACCCATCTTTCTCTAATTAGATCATGATTGTGCCGTTTGGCTCCTCTGTTATTATGATAAAGATGTTTCGTGAATAAGCAGAAGCGAAAAGAAAAAGGGAATAATAGAGTAAACGAGAAAAGAGAAGTGAAAGTGGAAGGAATCAAGGAAGCATGTGCCCCACGAAGTATTGTTTGCAAGGCAATTGAAATGATGATGATACGGTACCATCCATATAATCTAAATCTAAATCTGACTATCTCCAATAAAACAGCAACAACAACAACAACAACACGTAATCACAACGGAATGTTCGGCACGTGGGTCGTCGTCGTCGTCGTCGGCACATACACACACGTGGGGTGGTATTAGTTTCCAACTTACATTCCTCTTTCTTGTTCTATAAATCAACAAAAACTTATGATACACATCTATCTAACCATGACTCGATGTACTTTATTGGTAGAAAAAGTAGGTATTTGTGTTTTGTCATTTACAATTTGATGTGTGTTTTTATTTAAACATTCGTGGTCGGGGTATCTCTAACTAATATAGCAAAAGTTTGATTAGAAAATTTAAAACACATGGATTTACAACTAATCCAAAAAGAACTTCCACCAACTTCACTTTATTTCCTTTTTCTTTGATTCTTTTCTCTTTAGTTTTTGGGAAGAGGCTAGAGAGAGTCTGAGAGATTGCTTCTTTCTAAATTCTAACGGTAACAACTATTCCATGAAAACGTAAACTAACTTGATATATTTATTCTCGTGGACCATTGCAGGTTACTAAAATATTCACTTTGGATTATTATACAAGTTGTTCAATAAAACTTCACCATCCTTTTCTTTTGGCTATAATATATCAATCACATTTTTGATCAAAATTGGTTTTTGACTGATTTAAGACACATCGTTTATATTATCATTAGGCAAATAAACTCCCACAATGATTTAACAACTACGGAAAATGTAAATTATTCACAATTTGCATGGATTAAAATTTTGTATTCAAATTCGACCAAAAAAACATAGAAAATTTATTATTATGTGAATTTTCAACTAACTTAACTATCATTCCTATTCCACTTTTTTATTTTTGTGTAATGCCATATTTGTTCTGGGAAGATTAGTTGTGATTAGGTTACCAAGTAACATAAGACTAGTCTTATTGTAGATAAAATTCTTTTACCATTTGCTCTCAACTGAATATTATGGTAGATTACTTCTTTTACAAGTGTGTTTGACTTTGTCATAGATAATATATCTCCAGTATGGGAACATAACAAAACGGAGTTATTTAATAATAGTCAGAATTAGAATTGTGAATTATCCTAGTAGATAGTATATTTGATATCATCTCACATAGAAACAAAAAGTTATTACATACTATCTACTTTAGATACTTTTTCCTTAAAGAGAGAGAGACACCATTACAAAAAGGAACACAGCAAAGAAAAAGAAAAAAGACAGCTCGACCTTCATCTTCCTTGTTAATAATCTCTTCATCTTCTCTCTCACCAACCTCCACCTATCTCTCTCTTTATCTCTTCTGTGAGCCACGACTTGTGCTGTTGTGTATACAATACGAAGAAGCAAGAAAGAAAGATTGAAGTGTGATAATTACAAAGCCACCAACTAAAACCCTTTCTTCAATTCAACTCTACGCGTCTCTTAGTAATACCCAAAAAAAAAAGTTTTAATCTTTTTTTTTTCCCAACAGAAACCAAAGCAAATCATTAATTACTCCCATTTACTAATCCAATTTTCTAGGTTTTTTTCTCTGAATTTTGTTTCTTATTAAAGATTGATTCTTTATAGCTCTATTGATTTTGACCTCTCCTTCACTGTTTCTTCTCATTGAGAGAGAGAGAGAGAGAGAGAGAGAGAGTACCCATCACTCCAAGATTTGATTTTTATTTTGGATTATCCTTTGAGAGAATGGCCAAAGTACTAAAATCAAGCCAATCATGCCATTTCCCTTCACCTTCAAGCTCTTCTTCTTCTTCTACATCATGTGGTGGCAATGATTGTAACAGAGACCCACATTCTCCTTTTAACATTTCTCAAGAGGAAGAGGAAGAGGAGAGAAGCGAGAAAGAAAGAGAAAGATTCGAGCTTTCCTCTGCATTGGAGATTCTTGTTTCTGCTATTAGAAGGTCTGTGATTGGTGGCTGTGTTGGTGAAGAAGATCTTTGTTCTATGGAGATTGGTGTTCCTACTGATGTTAGGCATGTCGCTCATGTCACCTTTGATCGTTTCCATGGCTTTCTCGGTTTGCCTGTTGAGTTTGAACCTGAAGTCCCCAGACGTGCTCCTAGCGCAAGGTTCGTTTTTTTAGTCCCTTATCGATTTTTATTTGGTGATTGAGTTTGTTGTTTAAATGCTTTAATCAATTATAAGGAACCAATTAGTGTCTGTGGTTTAGTTTCTATATCCTCTGAAATGATTCTACTTGCGATTAGTGTAGCCCCTGACATTTTTGATGTTCTTGAATCAAATCCCTTATGTTCTATGAGTTTGGATGATACCTTTTATCAAGTAGATGGTTTGTTTAAGGATCTTGAGTGAGGTAGATAGATTAAGGACTTCTTGTGTGATTTACATTTTCTCAACTCTTTGCCAACTTTGATGTTCTTGAATCAAAATTTCTTGTTTTCTTACAATGTGCATGGTTAGTCAACGCTCTTGAGTGAGTAGATAGATAGTTTTACTCTTTTGTTCGAGCAGAAGCTGATTAAGACTGTGTTTGTAAATGCAGTGCTACCGTGTTTGGAGTCTCTACCGAGTCAATGCAGCTATCTTATGATACTAGAGGGAACATCGTGCCTACAATACTTTTGATGATGCAGAGTCACTTGTACAGTAGAGGCGGGTTGCGGGTAAGTGTTAATCTGCATGTTTATACCAATTTTTTCATCCGGTTTTGCGACAATGGGTTAATAAAGATTTATTTGTTTCGTTTGTTGTATATAGGTAGAAGGAATTTTCAGGATTAATGGTGAGAATGCTCAAGAGGAATACATAAGGGAAGAGTTGAATAAAGGTGTTATACCTGATAACATTGATGTCCACTGCCTAGCAAGTCTCATTAAGGTAAAAAACCTGTGAACTTCCCAACGATCATAAAGGTGTTGTTTCTTTTTACTTTTTTCTTGAATTTTGGTTTTTCTTCTAGGCTTGGTTTAGGGAACTTCCGAGTGGTGTTCTGGATTCGCTCTCACCAGAGCAAGTAATGGAGTCTGAGAGTGAAGATGAGTGTGTGGAGCTTGTAAGGCTTCTTCCTTCAACTGAAGCTTCTTTGTTAGATTGGGCTATCAATCTAATGGCTGATGTTGTCGAGATGGAACAACTTAATAAGATGAATGCTCGCAACATTGCAATGGTTTTTGCACCTAACATGACTCAGGTTAGTGTTTCGAATGTATCTCTTATGATTGTTTTATGTGTACGTTTTTGGTAAATGACATCAGTCAAAATTGCAGATGTTGGATCCATTGACGGCTCTCATGTATGCTGTGCAAGTTATGAACTTTCTTAAAACACTTATTGTGAAGACGCTTAAAGACCGGAAAGAATCTCGAGACAGGTTGGTTCCAGCCTCAAATCCAAGTCCTCGGGACCATAATGGTGATCAGAGCAGCAGTAGACAACTGTTGCATCTCATGAAAGCTAACAAGGATGAAGCTTTAGACAGCTCTGAGGCCGAGATGAAAGACAAAGAAGTGTCTGCAGATGAAGAAGAAGAAGAAGAAGAAGAAGAAGAAGAATCTGTAGAAAATCCAGAACTTGTTGGCATAAAGTCTTCTCAGGTGAAAAGCTGTAATAATGGAGGTTATGGACAGAAACACAATGATTGGGAGGAGCAGAGGAAGAAGACTACAACAACCATGTCTAAAGCGAATAGTATTGTCGGACGCGTGAATTACAGAGTTGAGCTATTCGAAGCTTGGCGATGAGGAAAGGTGAATAGTTGTTGTTTTTTATCCAACTTTTGGATTTTCTTGATTTGGGTTTTGTGGGATGGATGGATGGATGATGCTTTTAAATTTTGATGGTGGTTGCTTGTGTATCAAGAAATGCTACGTCTCTGCATATAATTTTGAAAAAGATAAGCTTCTGCATTCTGCTTAAGGTTTTATGTTAAGAATCTGCAACTTTTGCAGAATTATCGTCATATATATTAACGACTGTAGATGTAAACAAAAGATCTTAAAATTAAAACAGAACATATTAGAAACTTACAATCACACTCTTTTTTCCAAGACAACTAGACAAGCATGAAGCATTACATCGTCGTTACATTGAGACTTGAGAGTGGCAGGTCTTGGAAATTATTGAAGGAAACAAATGAAAAACATCACAGAAGTTGAATATTTCTTAGTCAACGAAACGACATGACTGACAGACGTTTTGTTCCTGCAGTTGGCATGCTGAGTCACATGGTGTGCATACTTATCAAACAAGGTATCGATAATCTCTTTTCCAAAATGGGCAGTGAGCATTGGTTCACTAACCGCTCTAATACAATTGGCTTCATGCTTCATGCCCATCTTCTTCGTTGTAGTCGCAGTTACTATAACCAAGATCGAATCCATGTTCCTCCAATTCATTGATTTCAAAAGAGCCCCTCGTTTCGTGTTACTTCTTTGAGTTCATGTACGTTCGGATCATAAAACGGCATGTTGAACGTATCCAGCTTTGATTCACTGACATGGCCATGTTTTATATGAAGATTGGGATGATTGTTGTGGCCCTAAATTTGATTAATAATAGATTGTATTGTATTTGTTTGTGTTCATGCTCTCAATAAATACCTAATGAATGCGTCTAATTAAAATGTTTGACCAGTAAAAATGAATAATTTGATTTGATGTACCTCGAAAACTAAGTCACGGAGAGATTTTGATAGCAATGTCCAAAAATGACAACAATCTCTATACATTGGATCTTTAAGATGAGTGTTTCTTCCGATGAAGTTAAGAACCATACGTCCATTAGAGACAATTTCTTCAGAACGTAATCTTAGAAACATCGTGAAATCTTTTTGGAATTGATTCAAGTAAGCCTTGTATGCACTTTTAGGACTTGAACTTGTTATGTACACATTCCCCACATTATTCTCAAGCTTCTCAGGGTCCCCCTATATATATCTCCTTGACTCCTTTTTAACATTTACTTCCACTTTCCACTCCATAAGGTAAACTTCTCTTCTCTCTCTCTCTTCTCTTATTTTTTTTTTGCTTGGTCCATGTCGCGCTCTTTACGCTAATGCCGCCGTCGAAGGACTTGCTTCCGCCCGTCTCTTATCCCTGTTTGTGAAGGCTCCGCCGTCATGTTCCTAGTAGCCGCCGGATCCAGCCGAGACCGTGAGGCGTCTCGGTCGCGCCATCCTTGCTATGGCACCTTCGTCTCGACACGTCTTCTCTCAACGTCTCTTTCCTTCTTGTACTGAAGGGCTTGGCACCACCGTACTCAGGACGCGCAAACCACACTATTCTGCCGAATTGTGGCTACTAGCGCGCCATGTGCTAAGATCTTCCGTGGAGGTGCGCGTGACGCTGGATCGCGCGGGTTGAGGCCTTGAGACGCGCGGAGGTTGAAGGTGCGCTGATCTTGAGGCGGTGGTGCGCGGAGACTGAGGGTTCGTAGATCTTGGCGAGATCATGCGGGTTGAAACGTGGTAGCGCGCATTGACGCGGAGGCTTGTCCACTCATGGTGCGGCTTAGTAAGAGGCTCGAAGCTTATTGGCGCGTCAGCTTTTCCACGTTGTGATGTGTAGACCTCGATGGGATGGCGTACTGGCGCGAGGGTTGACGCGGAGGCTCACAAAACAGTCAAGGCGTGCCAAGGCGTGGCAATGGTGACAGATGCGTGGTTCTTGGCGCCATGGTTCGTACTGGATTATTTTGAGGTGTAGAGCTCATCGAAAACTTCTCGTACCGGCGTGATGGTGGTGCCGCGCGTGATCGATGTGGTTTCTCGCAGGTGTGACTCTCTCTTAGGGCGTCGTAGATACGGGGCGCCTTGCAATGGCATCTCGTCGGTGCAGTTTCCTTAGGTCATGGATTCGTTGAGAGCTTGTAACGAGTATTGGCGTGGAGCAGCTTGATACGAGGCGTGGAATGACTTGATACGAGGCGTGGAACGACTTGATACGAGGCATGGAACAGCTTAATACGAGGCGTGGAGCTTGGTCCTAGGCATGGTGTTGGTGGCTCGCTATGCTGTATTCCGTATTCATGGCGTTTACGATGAAGTTTGACGCACGATCATCACTGATTGATTAGTTGATTGGTTTTGCAAGGTCTCGCGCCATGGCTTCAGGAGACGATATCTTTGGTGAAGTTCCAAAGGAGTTAGGAGATGACCAGTGAGCGCTTTAGACGAACCGAAGTGGCCTGTTTCCTTTGGATAACCCGAGCTCAAGTTTGATTCCCCGACCTTCAGGCCAACGACGTGGAATGCGGTCAGACTCTCGATTATGGGAGCCGGGACATTGCATTTTTGAAACTATCGATTTTGATTATCCAGAATGCGGTCAGACTCTCGATTATGGGAGCCCAGGAAGGCGTCAAGATCGATCACAAAATTTTCGAGCTAGTCACCTCCTTTAAACTTGACAACACGGGGTTGTGCAGTGCTTGTTCCAGGCCAGGCTTCAAGATTTCGCGTGGCCACAAAACTCATGTTCACGATTGGCAGAGCAAGTTCTTCTTCGTGGAAGTGAATAAGCTCTTCGTCGAGGATCCGTCCATGCCTTTCTCCTCCGCATGTCGTCTATTGCTTTTGTCTGCTAACCATTTATGTTTTATACTTGCAGGTGCTCCTTCGTCTCCAGCTGCGTGTGCTCCTGACCTTCGTAATAGCGTTGTGGTACTTCTAGGGAGTGGGAATTTGTGGTAGCCTAACATTCTTTCTCATTTCAAGACTTGTAAGTCTCGATCCTCGTTTCTTCTTGTTTCGAGACTTATGCATATTTTTGCCTATCTTACTATATTGCTCGTTCTGCAGGTTCTCTGATTGGTTTCCAGATGGGATATAACGAGATTCCGTGCTACGCTGATTTGTTTGATGCAGATGAAGCGCCAACTGTTGTGACCGAGCTTCATGCGCATGATGCTAAGGTTAATGCTGAGATTGTCGTCGAGGAGCGTGGGACAGGCGAGGTGCCTATTTCCCAGAGTGAAGCTACGCGTAGAGCTCATTCTGCTAGGGTCATTGCGGCTCGTGCTGTGACGAAGATTTCGTCGGCACCTCGCGGGAGTGCTCCAGCCTCATCTTATGGTGGCAAACGTTCCCGGAAAAGGACCTCACGCACCAGTGCCCGGAGTGACGCAGGAGCGAGTTATAGGCGCCACCACCCTTTGCAGGATGGTCGTGAAGACGTCGATCAGTCGTTCTCCTTTTGCTACGAAAATAAGGACCAAATGTTCTGCAACGACAGGCGAGCTTGCGCGGACCTTGCCAGCAAAATCCTTGGTGACTTTGTTCCGCTTTCGACGCCTAGCGATCTAGCTTGCGCGTCCACGTATGAGGATTGGGCTCATCGTCAATTTCAGGTTTTCATCCGTTTCTTCAATTTATTCTGATTGGAATATCACTTGTTGACACAACCAGATCGTCTTCCTTATGCTTTCAGGGGATGAGCTGCATGAACCGTCTCGTTGGTGACTACGAGGATAAGGTGAGGGCGGCTAAGAGAGAAGCTGCTTTGGCTCAAACCGCTCTCGCTCAATTTGAGCGATCGAGCAAGGAGAACTTAGCGTTACTGGAGGTGAAGGTCAAGGAGATGACGGCTTCGATAAAGCAGACCAAGTCAAAGCTTGCTTCCGAGACGGCACGGCTGAGGAAGGCGCGCGATGAGCATGGTGAGGAGGAACGCGCGAAGGCTGCTGTCGAGATTGAGGGTCATCGTGCGCGTATCGATCGTCTTAGCAGACATGTACTTGCGTCTCGCGCCAGGATGCCTGACTTGCTTAGTCTCAGCCAGGTGAAAGGTACTAGGGAATGCCTTCAAACGATGATCAACAAGGGCATCTCCATTCCTGAGGAGAAAATGGTGCGTCTTGCTGCTAGCCAGGCAGAGTATCAGGCGAAAGTTAACAGGATCGTGGTGCCTCCGCTCCTTGATGGTGATCTTGAGTCCTTCCCGAAGTTTGCTGCCGGAAACGCTGACAAGACTACTAATGAGTGATCAGTCTATGTTGTATTCTCGCTTGTTGTTTTTGTTTTTATTATGGATTGTGTCATTGTTGCAGATTTGGTCGACTTCATGAACTTTGTTATTTGAACCTCTATTGATCGTTTGCATTATTTTCGTGCGAGTGTTGATCATTGTCAATTTTTGTCGCTTTATCTTTGCGATGAAGGCGCGACGACTTTGTCGGTTACATGACATATTTTGCAGTGCAGGACGTCTCCTGGCTTACCCTGGATATGTTTTTTCCCGAAACGCCGAGAGTAGACAAGACGTGCGAGTTGGAAACTTTGGCTTATTCACTCTGCTCTCTGCTAGCTCTCTGCGAGTTTGGGCTCGACTTAAAAATTCTTACCGAAGCAAGGCTGTGGATTTTTTCACCGCTACTGCGGAGCGCTTGCGAGTATGGACTCAACTTTGATTCTTTACGAAAGTAAAATATGAATTATTTCACCACGACATTCATGCGGAATGTGTTAAGAGATGTGCACCTGGCCAGGGCGTCAGCATAAGAATCGACTGATTGCTCAGGAGTGTTTCCTTGTGAAACTTTATTTTTCATGTTATAGATGTGCTTCATGGGAGGCTGCCTACGTACGTATCCCAAAATGGATTAAGCCATTCGTAGTTCATATTACATAGGAGTGCTCGGTAATATGAGCGATTTTTTTTTAAAGCGGCTTAGTAATAATATCGCTTGAGGTTAACATAGTTCCATGACCGGGAGACTAGCATGCCATCCAGTTTGACTAGCTGGTAGACTCCTGGTTTGACGACCTTTAAGATTAAGTAAGGACCTCCTAATACGCGCCGAGCTTTCCAGTTCTTCTCAGCCGTGTTCTTGTATACTTTGCGGAGGAGTAAATCACCCTCGGCAAAGTGATGACACCAAGGATCGCATGTTTTTCAATGACGGGCGCCATCACGCTACGCATCAAGACCTATGCGCCATCGTCCCATCACGCCATCACGCCATCATGCCAACATCTACGCGTCAAGACCTATGCGTCATCACGCCAACATCTATGCGTCAAGACCTATGCGCCATCACGCCAACATTTACGCGTCGAGACCTATGCGCCATCGCGAGCCTCAACAGCGAGACATCGTATGCGCCACCACATCGCACACGCCTTCAAACTCGGATCCGCAACCAAAGTCAGATCCGTCGTGCTCCTCGCCTTATCCAGATCCACGCGCGCCCACCAAACATCGCCGCCGGAAAACCCCTTTCGCGTTTCCCCTCACGACGGCAATCAAAACCGGCGCGTCACCATTCTCTCGACCTGCGCGCCCTCCACTGCATACGCGCCACGATTGCGCGTCCTGGCCGGAACAAATCACTACGCTGAGCCTGCGCGCCATCGCGTCTCCGGCTATTGGCTCCCCTCGCCGTCTTTAACCGAAGCACTAATTCAACAAATATATGTGGTTCGATTCGTATACAGGCGATTTTGGAGCTGATGAGGAGCAGTGTCATCTCTCGCAAATGCAGCGAAGCCTCTCAATGGATTTGCCTTCACTGATTCCTCTGCAACTTCCGTCTCGGATGATGATGAAGACGAAAGAAGTGTCTGCGACAACGTCGTCGGCGAAGAGAAATGGCGAGCGGAAGCAGAAGTCGAGAGAGCTCTGCAAGCACTTCGAGAACTCATAATCTTCCCTTTTCGCTACCCTCTCGAAGCTCGACCGCTTGGTCTCAAAGTACACATCAACACCTCTGTTTAGATTCATAGCTTCTGTATTTTGTTTTTCAATTGGTTTGATTAGCTTTGCTTTTACTCATCATTGCAGTGGCCTAGAGGATTGCTTCTCTACGGTCCTCCTGGAAACCGGCAAGGTAAAACCTTTATTTCAAGCTTGAAATTTTCATTGTGCGTTGGGTTCTTCAAAGTTCTCAACTTCGATCTTACATAAGCTAATTCGCTCGTATTGCAATTTTGATTACTGTAGACAAGCTTGGTCCGTGATGTTGTCTAGGAATGTGATGCACATTTGATTGTCTTGATGTACTTTTGTGTTGTAGCTTCTGTATGATTTATGGTCTATAGGAATAGGCTAAAGCTAAGTTTTGTGTGTATGATTTATGGTCTTTGTGTGTCAATGCTCTGTCCAGTCCTCATTCTGTACATCGTGCACATGCTGGTGAAAGCGAGAAGGTTTTAAGGGAAGATTTTGTCGAGGCTTCTTCTCACGCATTTTCAGACAGGCCCTCTGTGATTTTTATCGATGAAATCGACGTTCTTTCTAATTTTGATCTTGGTTAATTTGGATTAACGCATCATCATCATCAACAAAAAGCCTCTCAATGGTATCTGTCTCATTTCTTTTGATATACATCAGATTCTAATAGATGATTCTCTCGCCCTGAGCTTGTATAATTATAGTTTCCTAATGTTTTATGAAGAGGATCTTTGTTCTATGGAGATTGGTGTTCCCACTGATGTTAAACATGTCTTGTCGCTCATGTCACCTTTGATCGTCTCCATGGCTTCCTTGGCTGGCCTGTTGAGTTTGAACCTGAAGTCCCCAGACGAGCTCCTAGTGCAAGGTTCGCTTTTTTCTATTTGTCTCTTATCAACTTTTTATTTGGTGTTCTTGAATCTAATTCTCATTTTTTCGATGAGATTGGTTGAAATTTCTTACAATGTGCATGGTTAGTCAACGCTTTGAGTAAGTAGAGTAGATAGATAGTTTTACTCCTTTGTTCGAACAGAAGCTGATTAGGACTGTATTTGTAAACGCAGTGCTACCGGGTTTAGAGTCTCTACCGAGTCAATGCAGCTATCTTATGATACTAGAGGGAACATCGTGCCTACAACACTTTTGATGATGCAGAGTCACTTGTACAGTAGAGGTGGATTGCGGGTGCGTGTATATCTGCATCTTTTAATTAAATGCAAAAGATTTATTTGCTTCGTTTGTTGTATATAGGTTGAAGGAACTTTCAGGATTAATGGTGAGGATGCTCAAGAGGAGTACATAAGAGAAGAGTTGAATAAAGGTGTTATTCCTGATCACATGTCCACTGCCTAGCATGTCTCATTAAGGTAAAAACCCATAAACTTCCCAACGATCATGTTGTTTCTTTTTCCTGATTGTCTTTTACCCTTTTTCTTGAATTCTTGAATTATGGTTTTTCTTCTAGGCTTGGTTTAGGGAACTTCCGAGTGGTGTTTTGGATTCGCTCTCACCAGAGCAAGTAATGGAGTCTGAGAGTGAAGATCAGTGTGTGGACCTCGTAAGGCTTCTTCCCTCAACTGAAGCTTCTTTGTTAGATTGGGCTATCAATCTAATGGCTGATGTTGTCGAGATGGAACAACTTAACAAGATGAATGCTCGAAACATTGCAATGGTTTTTGCACCTAACATGACTCAGGTTAGTGTTTTGAATGTATCTCTTAAGACTGTTTATGTGTACGTTTTTGGTAAATGAAATCAGTCAAACTGCAGATGTTGGATCCATTGACGGCTCTCAGTTATGAACTTTCTTAAAACACTTATTGGTAAATGACATCATCAGTCAAATTGCAGATGTTGCATCCATTGACGGCTCTCATGTATGCTGTGCGAGTTATTAACTTTCTGAAAACGCTTATTGTGAAGACGCTTAAAGACCGGAAAGAATCTCGAGATAGGTTGGTTCCTGCCTCAAATCCAAGTCCTCGTTACCATAATGGTGATCAGAGCAGCAGAGACAACTGTTCCATCTCATGAAAGCTAACAAGGAAGAAGCTTTAGACAACTCTGAGGCCGAGATGAAAGACAAAGAAGTATCGTATCAGAAGTGTCTGCAGATGAAGAAGAAGAATCTCTAGCATCTCCAGAACTTGTTGCCATAAAGTCTTCTCAGGTGAAAATCTGTAACAATGGAGGTTATGGACAGAAACACAATGATTGGGAGGATCAGAGGAAGAAGACTCCAGCGACCATTTCTAAAGCGAGTAGTATTGTGGGACGCGTGAATTACAGAGTTAGCTATTCGAAGCTTGGCGATGAAGAAAGTTGAATAGTTGATGCTTTTGGATTTTTTTGTTTTGGGTTTTGTGGGATGTATGGATGCTTTTAAATTTTGATGATGGTTGCTTGTGTACCAAGAAAATGCTACGTTTCTGCTAATAATGTCAACAAAATCAGTTTCTGCTTCTCTTCCTAAGGTTTTATCTTGAAGAATCTGCAACTTTTGCAGGAATATCATCATCTACTATTATCTAATTTAGTTGTAAACAAATTTATTGAAGGAAACAAAAAGATCTTAAAATCGACCAGCACATTACATACAGTATAACAAATTTACAATCACACTCTTCTTCGTTACTTTGAGTGGCAGGTCTTGGAATTTAAACTTATTGAAGGAAACAAATTAACAAGAGTAAATACAAACAATTACACTCTGTTTCCCAAGACTAGGCATCACATCTTTACATTGAGTGGCAGGTCTTTGAATTTATTGAAGGAAACAAATTAACAACAGTAGAAACAAATAATTACATCCCACAAGTTGATTATTTCTTAATCAACGAAAGGACATGACTGACAGACGTTTTGTTCCTGCAGTTGGCATGCTGAGTCACATGGTGTGCATACTTATCAAACAAGGTATCGATGATGTCTTCTCCAAAATGTGCAGTGAGCATTGGTTCACTAACCGCTCTTATACAATTGGCTTCATTTTGTCCTGCTTCATGCTCATCTTCTTCGTTGTAGTCGCAGTTACTATAGCCAAGATCGAATCCATGTGCCTCCAATTCATTGATTTCAAAAGAGCCCTCGTTTCGTATCACTTCTTTGAGTTCATGTACGTTCGGATCATAAAACGGCATGTTGAACGTATCCAGCTTTGATTCACTGACATGGCCCTGTTTTATATGAAGATTGGGATGATTGTGGCCCTAAATTTGATTAATAATAGATTGTGTATTGTATATGTCCATGCTCTCAGTAAATACCTGAGACCATACTTGCATCTATTTAAAATGTTTGACCAGTAAAAATAAAATATTTGATTTGATGTACCTCGAAAACTAAGTCACGGAGAGATTTTGATAGCAATGTCCAAAAATGACAACAATCTCTATACAATGGATCCTTAAGATGAGTGTTTCTTCCGATAAAGTTTAGAACCATACGTCCATTAGAGACAATTTCTTCAGAACGTAATTTTAGAAACATCGTGAAATCTTTTTGGAATTGATTCAAGTAAGCCTTGTATGCACTTTTAGGACTTGAACTTGTTATGTACACATTCCCCACATTATTCTCAAGTTTCTCTGGAACCTTCAAACACACAATTACCTCATATAAATATCAAATATCAGTTGATATTTTATACAAAGAAACTTGTTATAACAAAGTCTTGTATTTTAAAGTACCTTAGAGAGCCAATGGAGAGCGTAAGAGGAATGTATCAAATGGAGGCTGTTGCGAGAGAAGAGCCTTGAATAGAAGGAACCTGGAGCTCCATAGACGAAACACGATGCTAATTTGTTTTTGATCTTCTTATTGAAGAAAGGTATGGACTTGAATGTCATGTTGAAATCGTTTTCCGGAAGATCGTTGAGACAACAATCGATTTCTGGCGGGTTTTCGTTCACATGTTGGCACAACACATTAATGGTGTTGATGATCTCAGAGACAGCCAAAAACGTGTTTTCTCCTGAAGAACAACCCAGTTCAGCAATTTTGATGTACGTTGGAAAGTCTAAGTTCATCATCATTTCTTCTGTGTTCTTTACCAAGACTGGTTTGGCCATCGATAAAACTCTTCTCTACAAACCAAAAAAGAAAACACGTATCAAAATTATAATAATCTCGATAATCTGTTTATGATGGACGATCTTCGTCTATGAGAAACTTGAATGAAAGTAAATGAACTCAAACTAGTTATGTACGTATCGGAAACTAGTGTACATGCATGTCTCATTCTTTATAAGTAACATATTAGTGATATAAACAAAACCGTTACAAGAGGACCTTTTATAGTCCTAGAAACGTCATCTAATTATCTCTTTTTTTTTTGGCTGAGGCAGAGCCGTCACTAATAGAACACAAGACTTTGATTTATATTGATTGTTTTTTGTTTACATTATTTTTCCTGCTTCATGCATAATATATATATTGTTACAATATATTTATTTTATAAAATTGAGTTTTGTTACAATTCGTATTTACAAAACAAATATAAGTATGCAAGTTCTTGAATATAGATGTAGTTTAATTTAATAATTAGGTGACATATAAACATTTAGCTAATGTTTTAGGTTTTATAACTTTATCAAAATGCAATATTGAAAAGAAAAATCATTTTTATCATCAAATAGTATTGATAAATATATTGGTTAAAACGAAGAAAAAAGAAGTTAGTGAAGAACCTGAAGACGAGAATTGGCGGAGTAACTGTTGGCTCCATCTCCACCACTCATACGTAGAGCTTTCACAAACGCATATTCATCAAGATCACAGTTATCATCAATATAGCTGCATCGAGATATACATATATCATTACATATAAAACTGCATGCATATATATTTTTAACGAGCTAAATCAAAGTAAATTATACATGTATATGTGTGTGTGTGTGTTTTGTATTAATAATGAATTGGAGAGACGAACCTCAAGGAAGGTAAGGTGTCGATGAATCTTGGATCCATTTTCATTATTGTACTAATTGATGATAAGATTTAGAAGAGAAATATCAGAAGATGTTTGTGTATCGAGGAAGCACTACACACTCTTCAATTTTATAGAGAGGTCGATGGAACTTAATCAATTACGTAGCACATTATATAAATCACATGAAACATGCCAAGTGACTGCAAAGTCGTTGCTCTTAATACCCAAAACAATATAATTAATATTGATTGTTGGATATGAGTTTTGCCCCCAACATTTACAGAAGCCCAAGCAGAAGATCTCAGGAAGTTTTGGATTTGAAGTTTTGGATTTGACCCAACAGGCCGCAAGGGCAAAATCGTCATTTTATAGAGACAGAAGAAACCCTAGGTCAATGGTCCACTATAAATACCTGAAGTCATTGTCACGTCAGACGATCCATTTTTGGGCAATTAGAGAGAGAAGAGCAATTACCTTCGTATTAACTGCGCTTAACTCCTTAATTTTCATTTTCTGTAAACATTTCTGTTAAATTCTACGTTAAATAAAAGGACCAGATCCGATTCATCCCATTTATATTCTTATCATTTATATTGTTGATTTCCTACATCAACAATTTGGCGCCCACCATGGGAAAGATTTCGACGAGGTCGTATGTGCGAGACCGAGCGAGATCGTGTGTGAATGAGGTTGCGTATGCGAGACATGGCGAGGTGGATCGTGTTTGCGGGTCGCGGCGATATGGTGCGGTGGATGTACTCGCGGTAACCTCAGGAATGGCGTTGTGAAGATTTGTTCCGATGTATCACGGAGACGTGAAGGCATAGCGCGTTAGTGCGCAAGTCTCGATTCGGGGCGTTTGGCGTGATGCTACGAGCGTTCCGCGGAACGACTTGTTGAATAAGTTCATATTTTGACGTTTTGCAAGCTTGAGACTCTTGGTGGCGAGATTGCGATCATAGCGGACAATGATCTCGGTGGCGTTATCAAGAATTTGCGTACGTGACTTATGGCGAGATCAGGAGTCTTCGTACGAGACTAAGGCGTGCTTGATCCGGCGTGATGGGGGAGCTCGCAGGTCCAGATGCCGGGGCGTGTTAGGATCGGTGATGACGGCGCCGTTGCCTCTCTCGTAAAGTCTTGAAGTAGAGATGATTCGCGTGGTAGTTGAAGGCAAGTTCGCCAGTTTGGTTGGCGTACTGATTGCGACGAACTCGAGACTTACGATGTCGAGATTATAGCGAGGTCGTGACCGGGGCGACATCAAAGTTTGGCGAGGTCGAGAGATCGAGGTTTTTGGTACTGAGGCAGCGAGCTACGGATTTTGGGGGCGAGGTCAAGATTCCCGTTGGCGATATCGAGATTCTCCGAGGCGAAGTGGCGAGGTAGCATATGTGACGAGACAGATGACAGTGAGCACGGTGGCGAGGTCGCGCTCGTAGCAAAGCGAGGTCGGCGAGATGGTGAGGTCAAGACCTTAGCGAGGTCGAAATTGCTGCGAGGTCGAGCTGGAATTTGGTGATGGCGAGGTGGACGTCGTACGGGAGTTGCGTACGAGATGGCAGGTTTAAGTGATTCGAACTTTGGCTGTGCGTACGAGGGTTAGCGAGTTCGAAGCTCATATACGAGATTTCTGCGTATGAGACTTTGACAAGTTCAAGTTTTTAACGTTGTCGTGTCTTGGCAAGATCAGATCGGCGTGGTCACCACTTGCGGAGAAACTGATGAGCTCATACGGGTCGAGATGTGAGCCAGACAGGACAGTGCACTGCGGAAAGTGATGCAGTACAATTTGCGGGAAGCTGTAATTCAGTTGTGATTGAATAATACGGTGTTTCTGATGTGGTTTTATCGCTCGAATACTAACCGGTTGCTTGGTTGGCTTTGCAAGGTCTCGCGCAATGGCTTATGGAGATGATGTCTTCGGTGATGTTCCGGTAAAGCTTGGAGACGATCAGTTACGAGCGCTAGAGAGAGGTTTTGACGAAACTTGACCGAGCTGTCCTTCCTAGTGGGAGCCGTCAGAAAGAGGAGGTGTCGTGACAGATCTTATGGATTTGACGAAAGAAGATGTTCGTGAGCTCGAAGTAATGTTCACTACGGATAACCAAGACCTCAGTCTGATTACCCTTCCTCCAGGTCAGCGCCGCGGGAAGGATATCCCATACGGAGAGCGCACTGGATCGGAGGATGCTCCTAGGTCTCTGGTCGCCGGCCTAGCTGTTGGTGATGAAATTTCGAGATGTCGCACAGATCGTACAGAAAATAGGGAACACATTTCCAGCAACACAGGAAGTACTTTATGCGATGAGAGTTCCATAGCCCGCGTCCTTGATCTCTTCCGAATGCCAAACGATTTGAAGTTTGTGTTACCGAGTGTAGACGTACGCACATGGGACTGCCCAGCAGGTCACCTCTGCGTTTACGTTGATTATTTTACCGACTGCGGCCTGTAGTTTCCAAACCGAGTGAGCAGCTCGAAGAGGTCTGCACTCATCTCGATGTCCATATGCTTGCCAATTATCGTAAGCCCAACCGCGTTACGGATAGTGGAGATCGACAGCTGCGAAAATGCAATCTTCCGTAGCGCACAATAACTCGTCAAAATTTTTGGGATTGGAAACCAAATGCCGCATTTGTTAAAATAATCAACGTAAACGCAGAGATGACATGCTGGGCAGTCCCACGGGCGCGCGTCTACACTCGGTAACACGAATTTCAGGTCGTTTGGCATTCGGAAGAGATCAAGGACGTGGGCTATGGAACTCTCATCGCATAAGGTACTTCCTGTGTCGCGGGAAATACGTTCCCTATTTTCCGTATGATCTCAGCGACGTCTCGGAATTCCATCACCAACAGCTAGGCCGGCAACAAGAGACCTAGGAGCATCCTCCGATCCAGTGCGCTCTCCGTACGGGAGAGCCTTCCCGCGGCGCGACCTGGAGGAAGGGTAATCAGACTGAGGTCCTTGTTATCCGTAGAGAACATTACTTCGAGCTCACGAACATCTTCTTCCGTCAAATCCGCAAGATCTGTCACGATACCTCCTCTTTCTGACGGCTCCCACCAGGAAGGACAGCTCGATCCAGTTTCATCAAAACCTCTCTCTAGCGCTCGAAACTGATCATCTCCAAGCTATTCTGGAACATCACCGAAGACATCATCCCCATAAGCCATTGCACGAGACCTTGCAAAACCAACCAAGCAACCGGTCAACCACGCCGTATTATTCAATCACAACCGAATTACAGCTTCCCGCAAATTGTACTGCATCACTTTCCGCAGCGCACTGTCCTGTCTGGCTCACATCTCAACTCGTATGAGCTCGTCTGTTTCTCCGCAAGTGGTGACCACGCCGATCTGATCTCGCCAAGACACGACAACGTTACAAACTTGAACTTGTCAAAGTCTCATACGCAGCAATCTCGTATATGAGCTTCGAACTCGCCAACCCTCGTACGCACAGCCAAAGTTCGAATCACTTAAACATGCCATCTCGTACGCAGCTCCCGAACGACGTCCACCTCGCCATCACCGAATTCCAGCTCGACCTCGCAGCAATTTCGACCTCGCTAAGGTCTTGACCTCACCATCTCGCCGACTTCGCTTTGCTACGAGCGCGACCTCGCCACTGTGCTCACTGTCATCTGTCTCGTCACGTATGCCACCTCGCCACTTCGCCTCAGAGAATCTCGATATCACCAACGGAAATCTTGACCTTGCCCCCGAAATCCGGAGCTCGCCGCCTCAGCACCAAAGACCTCGATCTCTCGACCTCGCCAAACTTTGATGTCGCCACGGTTACAAGCTTGCCCTATCACGACATCACCAAGCCTCGAGCTCTTCAAGCTTCAAACACGACCTAACCCTCGCGTCGAGCATCTCGTCATCTCGTTCCCCGCAACCCTCTTAGCGTCTCGCATCCCAACGGCGAGCTCGTCACAGCCGCATCACCCGTGCTCCATCTTTTCCGACGCCTACAAGACTCGAGCGGCAGTTGGATCAGGACGCCTCGCGGTCCTGATCTGTGGGCGAAGCACGGCGGCGTCCTGGCAGCACGGCGGCGCGGCCTGACCGAGACGCCTCACGGTCTCGGCCAGGGTTGACAGTCACTACGTCTCGACGCGGCTCCGTTCGGTAATAAAGGAGCACCGAGAGAAGCACACCGACCGGAGAACTAACGGGTGGTTGACGGCAACAGAAGAGCAAGGCGAGAGGGAGCTGCGACCGGCGATAGAGACCAATGCCCGGCGAGAAAGCTTTGGACAGCGACAAGAAAGCATGCTCGGCGGAATCAAGGTTCACACAGCCACAAAAATCTAAAGTAAAAAGAAGATAAGGGAGAGAGATAGAAAGAAGTTTACCTTTTGGAGAGAAGAAGAAAGTTAGAAGAAAAAATTAGGTCAAAGTAACATATTTATATGGGGGATCAGCGCGTTGACCGAGGTAAAAAGAAAAACCCTAGTTTTGAAGCTGTCTCTACTTCCCGCGCCTCGGGAACGTGCAGAATACAAAAGACTCCCGTTTAAAGCCCAATGGACCTCGAAAAACGTGCGTAACGTACTGTTCATCCCGAAAACTCCCGGATACCTCGAAAAACGTGTGGAACTTACTATTCATCCTAAAACCCTCCGGCAGGTGTCAAAACTCCTGAAATCTTCTGTTCTTCCCGCAAGACGGCCCTGCGAGATGTGGTGTTGGACCCGACGGGCTCAAGCAAGCCATCGCACATCAGACTAGGGGGGACCATTGTTGGATATGGGCTTTGCCCCCAACATTTACGGAAGCCCAAGCAGAAGATCTCAGGAAGTTTTGGGTCTGAAGTCTTGGATTTGGCCCAACAAGACGCAGGGGCAAAATCGTCATTTTACAGAGATAGAAAAAACCCTAGGTCAATGGCCCAATATAAATATCTGATGTCATTGTCATGTCAGAAGATCCATTTTTTGGGCAATTAGAGAGAGAAAAGCAATTATTTTCATATTCACTGCGCTTAACTCCTTAATTGTCATTTTCTGTAAACTCTTCTGTTAAATTCTACGTTAAATTAAAGTACCAGATCCGATTCATCCCATTTATATTCTTATCATTTAAATTGTCGATTTCCTACATCAACATTGATCTTGAAATTATGTTATGTTATTGACTTTTGGTTAATTTCTGTTTACAACTGAAATGCGCCATAACATTTGGATCTTAGATTCAATCTTCATAAACGAACTAAGCAAGAAATAAAAGATATGTAATTTATATTGCATGGTTTAATTTTAATGTGAGAGTTATGTGTATTTTTCTGTATATTTCATCAAAGCCAATGATACAAAAAGTGAGTTATAAGATCAATAATCATTAATTCATTACAACTGGTTTTGTGTTAAAATCTCATTATCTAAGTATATAACAATAACCTAAATAAGAAATACAAACTTTAAAGTAAAAATATACGTGCAGAAAATTCTTTAAATAGTCTTGATGAGCTCTCTTAATTAAAATATGATTTTCTAATTATGTTAATTAGGTCCGAGACAAACAAAAATAACAACATTGAAAAAAGTTTAACTTACGGGACATATGTATATGACCCATAAATGACAAAACAAACAGAAATTATATTATTATTGTTGTTGGTGTTCATGTTGTAACGAAAAAAGGCCAAGCAAAAAAAACGTAATCGAAGAGAAAACCTAGTCGAAGAAACCACTTGGGGAGGAGAAGATTCAAGATACATTTTACATGTCAAATAAGTAATTAAGAGTATTTAAAGTATATTAAAGACCAACAGTATTAATTAAGTGTGTGCTATCCTGACGAGTGACGAAGATTATTTTAATCAAATCGTGTGAAGATAATCTCCATTAGCAACATCAAAATGTTGTGAAATGATAACTACTGTTTATATAACTCAGATATTTTCTCCAACAAAGAACGAATAGTAATTGCATCCTTAAAATATGTGGACGCGCGATGCTTTGTCCCGTATGCAATCCCTGTGCCACCTAAATTTTAGAGCATGTGTAGTGAAAGAGACTCTCAAATCATGTTGGCAACAAAAATCTTATTTAAATATATTTTGGTTAATTTGTCACGTTTTTAATTTAGAAATTGACAAGCATAATGAATCAATAATTCAATACGTTTCAAATTTCCCCGTACGAAAAGGATTCCATTATAAAGTTTAATCCTTGTTTTTTAAGACTGGACCAGAGATCGAGTGGAAAATATTCATCGTCGGACATCACCCAACGGGACGAAGTGGGTGATGGGAAAATACCGGTTCATACTTCTTACTATGCTTTTTAATTAGTCAAAGATTTGTTTCAACAACACGAAGAAATTGAAATCTTGTCCTCCGACTTAGAGCACCTTCAGTAGTGTAGAGACTTAAGTGGATTTTATTATATATATTTAAATTTTGTTTTGTTTTCAAAAATAATAAGTAATAAAGTGACATTGGTGGGAGAGTATTTAATGGAGTTCTAAGTTTCTCAAATGATCTCTTTCTCCAATTGTTTTTTTTTTTTTTTATCTGTTAATATAAATGGATGAGATACGATCGAATCTCCATCCCACTAATGGATGTGCTCTTATAAGAGATAAGAATTCCCAATGCACGTTTAGATACTTCGATGTTGTATCTAAGAGACAAGAATGTCAAACATGAAACAGTAAGAGAATATGCATAGAGAAAATAATGGAAAAATGCTATTTCACCATAGATTACTGACTGAATGGGACATTATTATCAATGGCGAGTGGGAACCACGGGGATATGATAATGTCGGCCGCATCTATATATATGTTACGGTGTTTAAGAAAAAAACAAACTGACTACAAAAAAAACTAGATGTGGTATTACTGTATTAGTGTTATTTCTGTGGATAAGACTTGTTTTAGTAGATATTTTTTTAAGTTATATGGATTGGTTTTGGCTAGCGATCCGATATCAGCGTATACTAATGAATTTCTACTCTTAACGGTTTGATTAGAATCCTGATTGTAACGTAAAACATACTAAACAAGATATTAAAATTGATTTTCGATCGATGAAATGTTTCTGCACATCCGCTAACGAAAACAAAGTGTAATTTTTGGGTTAGTTGTTCAATCGGTTCGAGGAAAACAAAGTGTATACTAGGGTTTCTTCCGCTAGTCTCAAATAAATTAAGTGTGTGCTGACGAAGATTCGTTTAATCAAACCGTGTGAGAGCTAAAGGTAATCTCCATTAGCAACATCAAAACTCGATATGGTAATGGTAATGCATGTATGCAGGGTGGCGATAGACATGTGCAACAAATACATTTGCACTGGGATTATGCCAAATTTACATGTATTTTAAAGCCCAAAAAAAAAAAATTAAACAAATTTATATGTAATTAAGATCCATTTTAGAAAAATTGAACAGGGACCGTGACCATTTTTTATATTTTTACATCGGCCCATGTATGGTCGGTCTTATAATATGCACTGGGCGATGATGCTTTAATTTGTCACATACTAGATGTTAAATGTTCCAATATGCCTCGTAATATTAAAATCATGAGGAAATACAAATTAAAGACTTTATAAAGATAACATTATAATTAGAAAACATGTTATATGCGTTATGGAGTATGATCTAATTAAACTTTTAACAAAAGAGGATTAGTTAACAGATATCGGATAATGAGAAGAAAATAAAATATATCTTGGGACTAATCCAGACACATATAAAGGAAATGTGGTAAGAGCGGATCACTCGTCACTTAGCCAAATTTGCACAGTTTGTCTTCAGATAAAAATACCTAAATCCTGCGGTCGTAAATAATCTCTATTATATTATTTAAGCAACCCTATAAACAAATAACCCTATATTATATAAAATATTACACAAAATGCCATTGTATATTAATACCAATTATAATAACCAAATAATATAAATACCAGATAATAATTAAACAAATTAATCGTAATTATATTAAATAAATCGTATTTTAGTTACAAATTACAAACAGTATTACCAATTACAAACATTAATGTAATAGTAAGATAACATCATGGAAGTAAATGAAAAAACGTAGATAAGCAACCCTCCATGGAACAGCTTCAAGCTCAGCTTCATTAGACTCGCATTTAGTGAAGATCCATTGCCAAGCTTCCTTCCATAATCAATAACCCATACGACAAAAGTATTAATTATTTTGTTGAAACATAATGCTATTGAACACCACAAGTGATATATAGCATAAGCATTTCAGATAAGAGCTAACATGATTTAACACAGTGTAACATGATATAACATAATTATGATTTATATACTTATATAGCATAAGCAACTCAAAAGTATTTTATATCTTGATCCCATTTCTACCATCAAACCAATTGATGCTAATGAACACCACAAGTGATATATAGCATACAAATTACATGAGTGTATGATATGATATGATATGATGTATGCATAAATATGAGATCTAGCATAATTTTATCTGAATAGTCGTAACAATAACATAGTCTACATGGATTATTCTGATGATGGTAACAAACGAAATCAAAGCAGATATCAAAATCCCACCAAAATAGAGTTCTTCAAACGTAAACAAGAACCTGAACTAAAAAATCAGAATACAATCCCGCAACTACACAACTAAGATTCTCATTTCAACAATAACAGTCAATTGAATCCATTCCCGTAGATTTGTTTCACGCGTTAGCAACAATAACAATATCCTTGCGTTGCTATCATTCCGCTAAAAACTGATTCGCAACCCTAAAAATATCCAGCAGTATCTCATCAAAATCGCAAAATAAGATATTGTTAACAATATATGCTTAAACACTTATCACTTTAAGTGAAAGGTAACCTAAAAGCTACTTCATTCTCTATATAAACAGACTATTAGCAATATTCTACAATCCATCATCACAAACATGCGACCAGCTATCCTATTATTTTAAGCAAAAGAGTTTCTCAAAGTGAATGGTCTTATGGCTATGATTTACCTTGCTGATGTGAAACCTTACAAAACCATCTGGCGAGTTCAAGTCAAGGTCCTACACATCTGCGAACACTTCACTGCCCAATCTGGAGAAACAATGGAGATGGTGTTAGCTGACCACAAAGTAAGTTTGTTTTAAACACACAAAGTATAATTGTTTATTCTATTATTTAATCACCATCGAACACACAATCTTTTAACGACTATGTTTGTTTTTGTTTTACTATCATAAACAGGGCACCAAGATTCATATGCTTCCATCAAGAAAGGGTCACTGAAAATTTCGGACAACTCAGGTAAGAGGCCAGTTCAGGGTTACTAACCATTCGTTTAATATGGGCTTTGTGAACAACACTCATGTAACCCCATGTGTTTCCATCTCTGATGATGTGTATCTCACATTGCCCGACTTTCAAAACATCATGGTGGTCGTAGTTTGAATCAAGGTCTCCTTATTAGCCACCATATCATAGAAGATAGAATCTTATGTTTAAAGCTCCTTTTGTAGATCTGTGAAGTACCAACACACCAAAACCCAAACGGCATATGTCATCATTACAAGAAACTAGAAAACCCCAAAAACGAATATGATTCTAATATTTACCTTCTTGGTTGCATTTGTGGAGCTAATTTCATGTATATATTGCGTTTATACAATAAGAAAACTACAATATACTCAATCTCTAGCAAATTATTAGAATCAGACATCGCTTAATACAGTTCGTATCAAATTTATCAATTTCACATATTTCCAATTGAAAATAAAAAACGAAAATTACAGATTGAAGCTCAATTCGTACTGAACATCTTTAAACTAATTCTTTCAAACATTACATCAGTAAGAAGATTGTCTACTAATTATGCCCAATTAATAAACTAACTTGACCTAATTATTGATCCGAAACATACCTCGATGTAGAATCCATCTTGCAATCTCTCATGTCCCAGCAGCGACGGGTTGATTCTCGCATATTTCAGGTTGGACTTTTTGAAAAAGAAATTGATGATTAGAAATATGAAGGTGAGATTTCGTCGAATTGCAGAGAGAAAGAAAAAGAAAAAACTATTACAGTATGTTTGTTTTGCTGGAAAAAAAACAAACGAAAAAAAATAATCTTAATCGACACGAAAAAAAATAATCTTAATCGACAAAAACATGAAGGGATGGATATTGGACTGGGCCGTTGACAATGGGCTAAAACATACTGAAAAATTATACTTATTGGCAACTTTAATTAAATCTATTATGCACTTTGTGAAAAATTAGGCGATGGCCGGTGAAAATCATACAAAGTAACCTTTATAAGTAAGAAATACATTACATGCTAATTCTAATATATACAGCTTCAATCATATATACTAATCTTTATATTGAAAAAACAATACTATTATAGGATACAAAACACACTATACAATACTATATTATATAAGATGTCAAATAATTATACTAATAGTTATAATCATAATAATCAACAAAAATAATAAATTGGTTATTTCCCCGCCCTACCAGCGTGGGTCAGTATCATTGTTAATAGGGATATCAACAGGTACATTTCCGAACAGAAGAGTGTGTGTGGATCACGAAAATCTCATCTAAAATATCATTTCCTATTGGATGGCTGGTTTTTTCATAGCCACCGGCCAAACTGATTTTTTCATTAGATAGATTCTTTTTTTCTTTTTAAAGGTCTTTTTTTTTTTCATTTGAAGAGACAAAAGTGTCAGATACAATGAGTAGAGAGAGTTATTTTTTTACATTTTCGGTTTCTGAATGGGACTTTGGAACACTATTCGTACGTGTACCACTGGCCTTTGATGCATGTTTGACGACGATGTCGACATTAATTAAGTTTTAATAAATGGGTTTTATCATGCAATCCAGTGTCATCTGTATAACGATTTTCAATAACGGTTTAATCTGAATATAACTATCATCATCATCAACATACAATAATATTATCGCATATATATAAAATCCAATGGCTTAATATGTATTTTTTTCTTTTCTTGGTTTAAGAGACTTAAGTGTAATTGGTGCGCTCTTCTGTTCTGCTAAATAATATCAAGTGGACCAGAGACAGACAGAAGTGGAACAAAATTATTTTCGGTTTAGTTCGGTTTGAGGTTAAGTAAGTAAAACCGTTCGGTATTAAATATTTGGTTCGGTACGGTTCTTTTAAAGTATTCCCCGTCGGTTAGGTTAGGTTACATCTCCCTCCTTTACCGGCGGAGATACCTCGCCGTCGTTAGCCGAAGTACTAATTCAACAAATCTATGTGGTACGATTCGTATACAGGCGATTTTGGGATTCCACTTGTATTGATACTTTTCTTTGGGAGCTGATGAGAAGCAACGGCTGATGAGAAGCAATGTCATCTCTCGCAAATGCAGCGAAGCCTCTCAATGGAGAGAAGCGAGAAAAAGAGAGAGAGAAAGATTCGAGCTTTCGTCTGCATTGGAGATTCTTGTTTCTGCTATTAGAAGGTCTGTGATTGGTGGCTGTGTTGATGAAGAGGATCTTTGTTCTATGGAGATTGTTGTTCCCACTGATGTTAGACATGTCACCTTTGATCGTTTCCATGGCTTCCTTGGCTTGCCTGTTGAGTTTGAACCTGAAGTCCCCAGACGAGCTCCTAGTGCAAGGTTTGTTTTTTGGTCTCTTATCAAGTTTTGCATCAAAGATTATCGATTTTTCTGTATGTTTGGTGATTGAGGTTGTTGTTTAGAAGCTTAGGCAGTTGTGTGTGTGGTTTAAGTTTCTATACCCAGTAATTGCATTAATGTCTCTACCTTCGATTAATGTATCCCCTGACATCAATGATCCAAACGTTTTGAATCAAATCCCTTCTTTTCTATGAGTTTGGGTTAAATGTTTTTTATAGTAGGCGGCTTGTTAAGGATCTTGAGTGATGCAAATAGAGTAAGGACTTTTTGTGTGTATACAATTTCTTCATTTTGTATAGTCCTTGTCATTATAGGTACCAACTTCTTATGTGATGTTCTTGAATCTAATTCTCATTTTTTCGATGAGATTGGTTGAAATTTCTTACACTGTGCATGGTTAGTCAACGCTCTTGAGTGAGTAGATAGATAGTTTTACTCTTTTGTTCGAACAGAAGCTGATTAGGAACACCTCGCCTACAATACTTTTGATGATGCAGAGTCACTTGTTCAGTAGAGGTGGATTTCGGGTGCGTGTATATCTGCATCTTTTAATCAAATGCAAAAGATTTATTTGCTTTGTTTGTTGTATATAGGTTGAAGGAATTTTCAGGATTAATGGTGAGAATGCTCAAGAGGAGTACATAAGAGAAGAGTTGAATAAAGGTGTTATACCTGATAACATCGATGTCCACTGCCTAGCAAGTCTCATTAAGGTAAAAAACCTGTAAACTTCCCAACGATCATGTTGTTTCTTTTTCCTGATTGTCTTTTACTTTTTTTTTTTCTTGAATTTTGGTTTAGGGACTTCCGAGTGGTGTTCTGGATTCACTCTCACCAGAGCAAGTAATGGAGTTTGAGAGAGTGTGTGGACCTTGTAAAGATTCTTCCTTCAATTTGAAGATTCTTTGTTAGATTGGGCTATCAATCTAATGGCTGATGTTGTGGAGATGGAACAACTAAACAAGATGAATGCTCGCAACATTGCAATGGTTTTTGCACCTAACATGACTCAGGTTAGTGTTTTGAATGTATCTCTTAAGACTGTTTATGTGTACGCTTTTGGTAAATGAAATCAGTCAAACTGCAGATGTTGGATCCATTGACGGCTCTCAGTTTTGAACTTTCCTAAAACACTTATTGTGAAGACGCTTAAAGACCGGAAAGAATCTCGAGATAGGTTGGTTCCTGCCTCAAATCCAAGTCCTCGTTACCATAATGGTGATCAGAGCAGCAGAGACAACTGTTCCATCTCATGAAAGCTAACAAGGAAGAAGCTTTAGACAACTCTGAGGCCGAGATGAAAGACAAAGAAGTATCGTATCAGAAGTGTCTGCAGATGAAGAAGAAGAATCTCTAGCATCTCCAGAACTTGTTGCCATAAAGTCTTCTCAGGTGAAAATCTGTAACAATGGAGGTTATGGACAGAAACACAATGATTGGGAGGATCAGAGGAAGAAGACTCCAGCGACCATTTCTAAAGCGAGTAGTATTGTGGGACGCGTGAATTACAGAGTTAGCTATTCGAAGCTTGGCGATGAAGAAAGTTGAATAGTTGATGCTTTTGGATTTTTTTGTTTTGGGTTTTGTGGGATGTATGGATGCTT
>NC_025699.1:4828472-4879564 GCF_000633955.1 Camelina sativa | reverse complement strand
AGAAGAAGAAGAAGAAGAAGAAGAAGAAGAAGAAGAAGAAGAAGAAGAAGAAGAAGAAGAAGAAGAAGAAGAAGAATCTGTAGAATCTCCAGAACTTGTTGGCATAAAGTCCTCTCAGGTGAAAAGCTGTGACAATGAAGGTTATGTACAGAAACACAATGATTGGGAGGAGAAAAGGAAGAAGACTACATCGAGTCATCGACCATGTCTAAAGCGAGTAGTATTGTAGGCCGCGTGAATTACAGAGTTGAGCTATTCGAAGCTTGGCGATGAACAAAGGTGAATAGTTGATTATTTTTTATCCAACTTTTGGGTTTTGTGGGATGGATGGATGATGCTTCTCTTCCTAAGGTTTTATCTCGAAGAATCTGCAACTTTTGCAGGAACATCGTCATTTATTATTACCAACTGTAGTTATAAACAAGAGATCTGAAAATCCAATTTACAAATTACAATCAGAAGAAGATAGTACAAATTTACAACCACACTCTGTTTTCCAAGACGAGGCATCACATCGCTACATTGAGTGGCAGGTCTTGGAATTTATTGAAGGAAACAAATTAAAAACAGTATAAACAAACAATTACATCACATAAGTAGATTATTTCTTAATCAACGAAAGGACATGACTGACAGACGTTTTGTTCCTACAGTTGGCATGTTGAGTCACATGGTGTGCGTACTTATCAAACAAGGTATCGATGATGTCTTCTCCAAAATGTGCAGTGAGCATTGGTTCAGTAACTACTCTTATACAATTGGCTTCATTGCGTCCTGCTTCATACCCATCTTCTTCGTAATAGTCACAGTTACTATGACCAAGATCGAATCTATGTGCCTCCAATTCATTGATTTCAAAAGAGCCTTCTTTTCTTATCACTTCTTTGAGTTCATGTACGTTTGGATCATAAAACGGCATGTTGAACGTATCCAGCTTTGATTTACTGACAAGCCCCTGTTTATATGACAAAGTTTGGGATGAGTCTTGAATTCAACCAAATAATATTTTGGTCCTGAGTAAATACATATTAAAAAAAAAACTTACTAATATATAGCTCACTTTGGTTGACAAAAAAAAAAAAAAAAAAACTNTTGAACAAATCTAAATTGTTTGAAACTATCAAACGAAAAACTTTTTTTATATATACGAGCCTCTCTAGTTTTTTTTAAACGAGTATATATTTGCATCTTCCAAACAAGAGTATAACTAAAAGAATCCATATAATTGGAGTAGTAAAATATTCATTAATGAATAAGTAATTAAATACTCTCTCTATTTTTTTTTATTACTTGTTTGTTTCACACAGATTAAAAAGACCATTGAATATTCTGTTTTATCCCTTTTTAATATATTTTCTAATTTTTTTATTGGTCAAAACATTAATAAAGTTGGATAGAATTGAAATTTTGCAAAACATTTGCATTAGAAATCTAAAACGACAAATATTATGAAACAAAACTTTATCTCTAAAATGACAAGTAATAAAAAACGGAGAGAGTATTTACTATTTCCTTTGACTATTTCTTATTGTCTTTTTATGATTATGGCCCTGATTTTGATAACTAAATACGGCGAAAGTTCCAAAAAAACGGATTGTATTGGTTGTGTTCATGCTCTCAAATCCCTAAGAGTCTAAGACCATCATGAATGAACATATTCAAAATGTTTGAAAAAAAAAAAATTGATTTGATGTACCTCGAAGACTAGGTCGCGGAGAGATTTTGATAGCAGTGTCCAAAAGTGACAACAATCTCTATATAATGGATCGCTAAGAGTGTTTCTTCCGATTAAGGTAAGAACCATATGTCCATTAGAGACAACTTCTTCAGAACGTAACCTTAGAAACAGCGTGAAATCATTTTGGAACTGATTCAGGTAAGCATTGTATACACTCTCAGGACTCGAACTTGTTATGTACACATTCCCCTCATTATTCTCGAGTCTCTCAGGAACCTTTCAACACACAATTACATCATATAATTAGTTATCAAATATTCATGTTTTATATATACAAAGAAAGATGTTATCATGTTATAACAAAGTCTCTTTTATGTTTTAAGTACGTACCTTAGAGAGAAAATGGAGAGCGTAAGAGGAATGTATAAAATGGAGGCTGTTGCGAGAGAAGAGCCTGGAATAGAAAGAACCTGGAGCTCCATAGACAAAACACGGTGCTTTGTTTGTCATCTCCTTGTTGAACAAAGGTACAAACTTGAAGGTCGTGTTGAAATCGTTTTCCGGGAGATCGTTGAGACAACAATCGATTTCTGGTGGATTTTTGTTCACATGTTGGCACAACACATTAATGGTGTTAATGATCTCAGAGATAGCCACAAACGTGTTTTGTCCGGAAGAACAACCCAATTCAGCAACTTTGATGTACGTAGGAAAGTCTAAGTTCATCATCATTTCTTTTGTGTTTTTTACCAAGACTGGTTGGGCCATCGATAAAACTCTTCTCTACAAACCCAAAGAAGAGACAATATACTAGTTAGAAAAATTATGTAAGGAACTTAAATGAAGATCACTAAGAAATTAATTTTCTATAAAGTAAATGAACTCAAACTAGTTATGTGTAAATATATAATTACGTGTTGAAATTAAATAAACTAGTGTTTACGCATGCATACTCGAGTTCCGTATTAATTTTATCAAAATGATATATTGAAGAAAACATCTGTATCATCAAGTAATATTGAATCGCATGAGCACCATCGGGGAGGGCGGTGACTGTCGAATTCAAGTTTGTTTGCAGTCAGGTTACTTTCAAGATAAGATGATATGCAAAACAGTATTGCATTTAATTATGTAAACAAGTTTATTTTTCTTTTGAATATAATTTAATATTAGATTCAAAAAAAATATATATATTGATAAATATTTTGGTTAAAAGAGAAAGAAAGAAAAGACGATATTGAAGCTAAGAACCTGAAGACGAGAATTGGCAGAGTAACTATTGGCTCCATCTCCACCACTCATACGTAGAGCTTTCACAAACGCATATTCATCATCACACTTCTTATCATCAATATAGCTGCATCGCCATATACATATATCGTTACGTACAAAACTGATATATATATATACATGTAACATCGCGATATACATATATTGTTACATACAAAGCTGCATATTTGAACAAACTAACTCAAAGTAAAATTATCTATGTATGTATGTCTATATGTGTGTGCGTGTTTGTTTGTGTGTATGTGTGTGTGTGTGTGTGTGTGTATTAACAAGGGGTTGGAGAGACGAACCTTAAGGAAGGTAAGGTGTCGATGAGCCTTGTATCCATTTTTGTTATGGTACTTGTTGGTGATAAGATTAGAGGAGATATGAAGATGTTTGTGTATCGAGGATGCACATCACACTCTTCAATTTATAGAGAGATGGAAATTTATTAAGGTACGTAGCACATTATACAATCACATGAAACATGCCCAGTGTAATAGTTGCAAAGTCGTTGCTCTTAATACCCTAATTTTAAACAAACAAACTCTATAGAATATTGATTCTGAAAGTATGTTATTTGTGTTATTATGTTATTGATTTTTGGTTAATCTCGGTTTACAATTGAAATACGCCATTTAAAAATGAGTGATGCGGAGAAAGATTTTGTATATAAAAAAGTTGAAAAGAAACTTGCGTTATATATAAAGGATGTGGTCCATCGACTCATCGCCGGTTGATTTTAAAGTATCCGAACACATGATATATATTTGATATTTCGTTCATCTAGTGTAAAAAGTGATATGATCACCTTATTAATTAGTGGTCCAAAAATGCTTAATCTCGTCAAGATAACTAAAAAATATTACTCTCTCCGTTTTATATTAAGTGTCATTTTTTACTGAGAATTTTGTTTCAAAATAAGTGTCACTTTGTATTTCCAATATAGATGTTTGATAAATTTTCTAATTTTATCCCTACTAATTTAATGTGTTGACCAATAGAAAAAATTGTATAATATATTAATAAAGGGTAAAAAAGAAAATTTAATGATTTTCCTAATATGTGTGAAAAATTCTAAAATGACACTTAATATGAAACATTGTCATTTTAGGATTTTTCACACATATTAAGAAAATCATTAAATTTTCTATTTTGTCCTTTATTAATATATGATACAATTTTTTAATATCATTATCGTTGGTGTTCATGTTCTAATGAAAAAAAGGTCAAGAAACAAAATACGTTAACAGAAGAGAAAACCACTTGGGACTAAAAGATTCAAAATACTAGGATACGTTTTTCAGGTCAAACCATTATGAGTATTTAAAGTACATTAAAGACGGACAGTGCGTAGGTAATAAGTGTGAACAGAGTGTGTGCTGACGAAGATTCTTTTAATCAAATCGTGTGAAGATATCTATCAATCTCCATTTAGCAACATCAAAAAATCTTTTAAAATTATAGTGTAGCCACTGTTTATATAACTCAGATAACAACAAATATAAATGGTAATGCATTATGCATGTTTGTTTAAAATATATGGACGATGCTTTGTCCCGTATGGCCGTATGCAAATGGGTCCATATCACCATATGCCACATAAATCTTAAACGATGTTAACAACGAAAGTTCTCATTTAAATATATTTTCGTTTGTATAAAAAACTAATTTCTGCGGCCCTAAAATTGATGGTTCGTCACGTTTGTTTTGATTGCAAGCATAATGAAATCAATACGAACGAAAAAAGATTCTATTATAGTTTAGTCCATTTTTTTGAAGAGTGGACCAGAGATTCAAGTGGCGAATATTTGATTGCTGGTCATGGTCGGACATCAGCCAACGGGACGCAGTGGGTGATGCAAGCACACCTGTTCTTACTGATCAAGAAATCAAAACCGTATGATTTAATATTAGTCAAAGATTTGTCTGGACAACACGAAGAAATTGAGTTTTCCTACTAATCTGAAAATATGATTTTCAGTTTCTCACGTTTAGATATATTTCTTTCTATTTTTCTGTAGGATTAGTTGATCAATCCACATGCATTTTCCATGTATTTAAGAGACAAGAATATCAAACAGTACGAGAAAATTATGGAGAAATATGTTGTTTTTTTCACCTTCGATGACTGAATGGGACATTAGTGGGAACCACTGGCATATGATGGTGTCGTATAGAAGGTTTCTAAGAAATAAAAAGAAATGAAGAAAAAAACAAATCTATAATGCCTTCAAATTAATTTCCCTAACTGAAAAATAGAGACCGATTACAAAAATCTCTAGTCGTGGTTTAGTTTTATGATTGATGATCGATGCAGCATATATTGGTTTTCATCTTTAACGGTTTAATTAGAATCCTGATTTTGTCGTAAAACATATAGACTACATAGTACATAGCAAGAAAAATGATTCTCGATCGGTGAAATGTTTCTCCCAATCCAGCGAACCGAACTCGAACCAAAAGTGTATTTTTGGGTTAGTGCGGTTTGAGGAGAAGTTTGTTTTTCTCAACGAATCTATGAAAGTGACTGCTAGGGTTTCTTCTGCTAGTCTCAAATAATAAGTGTAAACAAAGTTTGTGCTGACGAAGATTCGTTTAATCAAACCGCGTGATATCTAATTAAGGTAATCTCCATCATTAGCAATATATATATTTTGTAGCTTGTGTTTATAAAACTCGAATTTTCTCTTCGGAAACGAATATTATAATCTTTGTAGCTTGTGTTTGTAATGCATGTATATGGTCTTAATTAATAATATACAGTGGGTGATATATGATATGCTTTGTCCCATATACGCCATAGTTCCAAACGTTCCCACGTAATTTTTAAATCATGAGGAAACTCGAAAATCTTTATATGAAACTAATCTTAATATATATAACGAATAATAAATTATATATTTTAAAAAGATTCCTAGGTTAGTAATTCGGAGCAAATTAAAACTGTTTACAAAGAGAAAAATAAAACTCAAGAAATCTAGTTTCAACTTTCATCTAAATATGTTCTAAACTTTTAGCAAAAGAAGATTTTACAGATAAATGAAATATCGGATAATTAATGAGAGAAAGTCTACTAATTAGACTAATCCAAACTCATATACTAGTCATATATGACTGATCATATTAAAGAAAATGATAAAAAGCGGGTCATCATGACTTAGCCAAATTTGCACAGTTCATCTCAAATACGTACGTAGCTAGTTTACTTGATCCAGCGCTCGAAAACAATTTCATTGTCGTTATCAACAGTAACATTTCCGAACAGAAGAGAGTGATAGACCATGTGAAATTGTGGATCACGTAAGTCTCATCTAAATAATATCTTTTCTTTCGTACTAACAGCTTCAAAAATTTTGGGCCGGGGCCAATTGTTGGTATACGTCACACCTAGCTATCAGTTTTAGAAAAAGATCAGCATGCATGGTGATGAATCAATACTTCCAAATTTCCTGGTACAAATTGGATTCTATTATAATAATTGGATGGGCTAGTCGCGACGTCCAACCGGCCAAACTTGGTTTTTATATTAGATAGATTAATAGATTTAATCTAAAATCAAAATAAATAACGTTGGCCAATCTTTATTCTCTTTACAGTACAGGAAGGGTCGATCTCCGGTACCTAACCATAGCTTGGCACGTAGTTAGTGATGAGTGATGAGAACATACCTGTTCTTACTTAGCTTGTTACTACTAAGCAAGTAGTAGTTTTCTTCTAAAAATTATAATAGTAGTGCCTTCCTCCTCTACTCGGCCGAAACACATGATTTCGATTCCTATACAGTTCCCTTTTTCGTAGGATTGGTTGATTCATTTATAAAAAGCAAATAGTATGGAGAAATGTAATATGCTGTCTGTGCTAATATTAATAATAGGGGGTTTTCTGTAAAAAAAAACTTTTCAAATCCTAAATTTTGTAGTTTTATCCTTATCTCCCAAAAATGTAGATTAATTATATATAATTAAAATATTATGCAATATAATCTTCATATCTTTTAAACGTTTATACGATCATATATGTTATACTTTTTTATAAAAAATTAATATAGACTTTGACTCATGATATTATATATTATTTTCAAAACAAAAAAGACATTCAAAAGTTTCAAATCCAACTAGTTTTCGGCGGCTTGAAATCAGCTCTCCTCGCCCGCGATCCTCTCCTTCTCCGTCTAATATTGTCGGTTTTACAGAGGAACAATGGAAACTTCTTCTCAACATATTCCATACGGGCAAAACTAGAGCTTCCGAAACTCCATTCAATTCTGAATAATTGGAAATCCCTAAGTTTTTTTGATCCGCAAAATCCGAACTAAAATTTTTTTGGCTCACTTGATCATTATTCACTGAGAGGCTAGAAATAGATTTTCTTTCGGCGGGACGAAAGGGTATGTTCATTTGATCTTGATCTTTATGGATCGAAAAAAGAATTAGACTAGATCCGCACGAACTTCCTGATAATATCCATAAATGACTTGTTTTTGGTAAAAGGTGGACATTACTATATGTAAATTCGGGTGCATGGGNTATACTTCGGTTTAATAGTATAGATTTTATAAATTTGATCATGATAAAGACGTGTTATATTATATTTCTATTTTTAATTCATATGATTAATTTGCATTTTTTTAAAATGTAGTGTGCAAAGGATTTTGTTTATAAAAAACCTTAATAGTTTAATAAAATAATATCCATGAAACCGAAGTGGAACAAAATTACTTTCGGTTAGTTCGGTTTGAAGTTAAGTAAGTAAAACCGTTCGATTTTAAATTTTTGGTTCGGTACGGTTTAAGTAAGTAAAACCGTTCGATTTAAATTTTTGGTTCGGTACGGTTTTGTTATATTTGGCACCCTTGGTTCGGTTAGGGCCTATTACCTCCGTCACCTTCTCCGTTACCGGCGAGGTATCTCGCCGTCGATCACAAATTCAGTTGTTCGTAAGATTATTTATTGATTCTCCCAGTTTGGCTCGTCATCGATTTCGTTTCCTCATATATAATTTCCTTCTTCGTCCATTTGGTTCGATTCGTATAGCGAAGATTTTGGGATTCCTCAAGAAATAACTTTTTTTTTATAGGGAACTGATGAGAAGAAGTGTCATCTCTCGCAAATGCAGCGAAGCCTCTCAATGGATTTGCCTTCACTGCTTCCTCTGCAGCTTCCATCTCGGATGTAGGTATCTACCTCGTTGCGTATGTTTTAAGAGTCTTTTGTTATCCTTTTCATTTGATATATCAAGATTCTGATCAGTTCTTGCCATGAGTTCCAAATGTTCTGTGGACTTGTGCATAGTGTTCAGATGATTTTGTTGGTTATGGTCTTATGGACATTAATTGTGTGATTTCATTTTGATGTAGGGAGACTCATCTTTGGTATATTAGACCAGATGAAGTGAAATGTGCATCTCTTTTAAATCACTACTCTCAACTTCTGTCACCAACCGAGAAAGATAGAGTTTTTCAGATGCGAGGGGATGAGCTTAAGAAGAATGCTTTGCTTGCTCGCACCTTGGTTCGGACCACCATTGCTAGATGTATGTTACTTCTTTTGTAACCTTCCATCTATATGTTAATAATCATCAGCCATTATTGAAGCTTCTCATTAGGTTGTCTTTCTGGAAGATTTGATCATCTTAGTGACCTGAACCTGTTCTTTGATGTATATGATGCTATTTGTGTTAACTAGTCTCTCTCAAGTTTATGGCCTATAATAAAACTTAACTAGATACAACACTTATCTTCTAAAGATTTATTGAGTAATACTGCATTACCTGATTTTTTGAGCTTATCCTTTATACCACGGGGTGATTCCCTGCAGCTTGAAAGTTTCCGATAGAGAGTCTGAATTTTAACGAGTTTGCTGATAATTAACTGTAATGGTTTTATTACTAGATAAGACAAACAATGAGGTCAATCCTCGGTCCTTGATGTTCAAGAAGAATATCTATGGGAAGCCTGAGGTGAGAGAGACAGTTATTTAGGATTGTACTAGACTAACTCATAGTCTCTCGGCTTAAGGGAAAATATTCATTTTTGTTCTTGTTTATATTTCACAGGTAGATTGGCAGAATTATAACAACTGTAATAACCCACCATTGCATTTCAATATCTCCCACACAGATTCTTTAATTGCCTGTGGGGTGACTGTACATGTTCCGGTAAGTACTGTCTTAGTCAGGCAAAATGCATACAGTTTTGTCCAAAGTTAGTGGCGTCAATGGTTTCATGTTTTATGTTTGAGCAGTTACAGTTTACTACGACTGTAGGTTGGTATCGATGTTGAAAACAAGGAAAGGAAAATTAAACATGATGTCTTAGCATTTGCAGAAAGATTTTACTCTACTGATGAAGTGAAGTTTTTGTCAACTATACTGGACCCGGAAGTTCAACGAAAGGAATTTATTAAGTTATGGACTCTCAAGGTAGTTTCTACTAACAATATATATATATATATATATATATATATATATATATATATATTGTATGTACAAGTGCCTGAAGTTGTTACTTCTCAAAAGTTAAAAACAGCTTGGATGATTCTGTCCAGGAGGCATATGTGAAAGCATTAGGAAAAGGCTTCTCTGCTGCACCTTTTAATACCTTCACAATCATGTCTAAGGCTGGAACAGATGGAGGCTACAATCTTTGCAAGGTTTGTGTTTATACTTTAATCAAACTCTGGAATTGAATCTGGTGTTTACAATCTTTGTGATGTACACTTTCTGAAAAATTCCCTTTGCAGTATTGTGTGTATAAACAGACAGTAGTAATAGAATTTTAAGATGCTTAATTGTTTTCTCTAGACATCTGAAATGACGGTCAGTTCACTGGAGAAGACAGAGAAGTGCTACGGAGAATGGAAGTTTGCCCTTTTGGAGTTGGCTGATTCTCATTATGCTGCAATCTGTACTGAAGATGATCAAGCTAGTGGAGGTGCAATTTCAATTAACATAGACACTGAAGAATCCGTTTATTCAGTGATTTCTTCATCACATCTTTCTCCTTTTTGCAGGTGCTCCTATGAGGGTGATTGTCCGAAGAACCATCCCGTTTGTAGAAGACGAATTTATATCTCAATCCAAACTTCTGTAGTTAAGTGCAGCCTTCGACTTTCAGATTTCTGTAATCATTTTGTTTTGAATACACCCTCTGTAGTAGTACAATCGAATAATCAAAGCTTTTAGATACCTTGGAAAATTACCAGTAATCCTTACACGAGCAGATCCCATCTTTGAAATAGTGGAACCGAGATGCATCTCTTACAACAAACTGACGATCTACAATCTTGCTAACCAGCTTGATGAACACATGACAATCTTCACACACCCTCAAATTCTTTATCACAAGAATTTCTGTGCCTGGATTACTGTTGAGAATCCCAAAAGCTATTGCTAACCTCTCGCTATGCTCACGGCTAGTGCTGGATACCTCTTCGCCTCTATCACAGTCCATGTTTCCCGCAAGCTCCATCACAGAAGTCTCTAACTCATCCAGCATTCTATGGACTTCCTCTGTTTGCTCATGACTTCTATCGCCAGCTAAAAACAAATGAACTCTTCCCTTGTGTTCCACGTAACTATACCCAGGCTTTTTCCTGAATGCTCTCTCTCTCATCATTACCCGAATTCTCCAGATTCCTTCTTGATTCTTTGAGTCTGAATATATATTTGACATCAATACATAGTAGCCAATGTTCATGGGTTCAAACTCAATCACCTTTGCAAAAGCTAACTCTGCCATATCCACATTCTTATAGATTTTACAGGCACCCAATAAGGCGCCCCAAACAGCACCGTCTGGTTCAACAGGCATTGAATTTATAAATTCCATGGCTTCATCTAGTCGACCAGCTCTTCCGAGTAGATCAACTACACAAGAGTAGTGTTCAAGACCAGGCTTCAGCTTATATTCTCTCTTCATCGCATCAAATAACTCCAAACCTTTGTCCGCTAGCCCTGAATGACTACAAGCAGATAAAACCATCACAAACACAGTCCCATCGGGTCTTACGCCTCTTCTTATCATATCATCTAAAAGCATAAGCCCAGTCTCTCCCATTCCATGCATCCCATAGCAACCTATCATGGCAGTCCACGAAACTAAGCTTTTCACAGGCATCATGTCGAAAACAGCACGTGCCTTTGCCAAGTTACCGCATCTAGCATACATACTAATCAATGCATTGCTTAGATACAAATTTGATCCAAAACCATTGGCTTCTACTAGCTTCCCTACTTCCTGACCAATCTTCTTAGCTCCAAGATGGGCACAAGAAGACAGAACACTAACCAATGTAACAGGATCAGGACAAACACCCGATGATTTCATCAGCTCATAAAGTTCAAGAACATCGTAAGCTAGCCCGTTCTGTGAATATCCAGAAATCACAGCATTCCAGGAAATCAAACCTTTCACAGGCAGTTCATCAAACAATCTCCTACCAGACTCTACCGACCCGCATTTCATGTACATCGTGATGAAACTATTCAAAACAGCTTCTTCAGAATCTGTTCCTCCTTTAACACATTGACCGTGAAGAGACCTCCCTAGCCAGAGGTAGTCAGGAGCAGAGCAAAGCGGGACAAGCCCGAGCAATGTAACTGAATCCACAGATACACCAGTTTCCTTCATTCTACGAAACATAAACACAGCATCAGAGACCTTCGAGTTTGCTCTGTACCCAGATATCAAAGCGTTGTAACAAACACCAAGCTGACTTGACTGAGGATTTTCGTCGAACACCTTGCGTGCATCTTCAACCAAACCGCATTTACAGTACATTGAGATCAGAGCAGTCAGCACAAAGGGCTCAGCCTCGCAACCTCCTCTGATAACATGCAAATGGAGCTGTTTACCGGAGACAGGAAGCGAAAGGGCAGCACATGACTTGAGAATGAAAGGGAAAGAGAACGCGTCGGGAGAAGAACCAGACCGGAGCATTGACCGGTAAAGAGAGACTGATTCAGCGAACAAGGACTGATACGCTAGCTCTCTCAGACGTACGTTCCATGACGTCGAAGCTACCGCAGCGACGGCGGAGTTCCGTACAAGGCTTGTAACGACGTTCATGGGTCCTCTCCGGTGAGTATGACTCGTTTGGTTAAACGAATAATACTATCCTATATGAGAGTGAGGCCCAGTAGTATGGGCCTGGCCCAAACTACTTGAGAATATATGTTAGGTGCATCTCCAAAATTTTGGGGGAATAGAGTTATACGAACAACCAAACAAGGTAATAATCTGATAGACCATTTCTTCTCTTCTTCTTCTCTAAATAACTTTCTCCATCTGCAAATCGTTGCCGCCGCTATTTTCCTCATAAACCAGATTGAACTTCTTCATCTTTCTCTACCAGCGTAGGTTGGAGGAGGCTCACGCTGGTTGAAACTCGCCGGTGCAACTTCCGACCCACGGATCCGAGTGAGTTTCTGGTAAGAAAAGCATCACTGTGTTGTATTAGTGGTGGTTTCTGAGTGGTTTCGAATGTTATCAAATAAATTCTTGAAATTTCTTATGATATGAATAGATCATCTTTTGTTTGTGCATAAAGGGGAGGAGGGTAAACTGATTGTAGAAAAAAATCTATTTTTTTTTTGTTTGATATGTGATGCAAATTATGGTATTGAGTGATAAGTAACCTTAGGATTAGGATTGATTTCTAAGGTTTTTAAGAGATGGATTGGTTTGTCATGTTCATCTTTTATGGAGTTGTTTTTAGTGGCTTCAGTCATGTTTTGTGATAACAATGTCTTTCAAAACCAATTAGGCTTTGTGGATTCTCTGGTTCTTATGTTGATGTTCTCTCGGTTTGTTTGTTTGTTTGTTAGTGCTTATTCTATAACTAGCTAGTCGAGGATTAGGTGTCTGTATTGTTGACTCAATGAATTTGGAATCTTTTTGGGATTTTAATTTGAGGTCTGGTTAGTACATCTCTATTCAAATCATAGGTTTTGCTACTAGATAAGTTTAGCTTTGCCTATTACTTTTGATAGTAGGTTAATATATGTAGATGAATATTGATCTGTTTCAATTGCTAACCAAGTTCACAATATTTCTGTAATCTTTTGGACAGAAATCAGCGTGGATACTCACTTGGGAGTAAGGTGATTTGCAGCTTCTGTACATTTTTTCATCATGCCGAGCCGGAGAAGTGACTCTGCCATTAAGCTAATTACATACTCTGAGGAACTTGTGGATGGAAAACCGTTCTATGCTTTTTCCAATTGTCTTCCTGTGAAGGCTTTAAACCGTGAACCTGCTGGTCATGCCTTCCATTCTGCTGCTCTTAAACTGCATGGTTGTGCAGAGGAACCCACTGACAATGAAGATGGTGATAAGAAAGTGGGAGATGATAAAGAGAAGGAGTATGTTCCTTCATTCAACTCATATGCCAACAAAGGAAAGAAGAAGTCTGGTACCCAGCAACAAGACCACTATGCATTGTTGGGTTTGAGCAATTTAAGATATCTTGCGACTGAAGATCAGATTAGGAAAAGCTATCGTGAAGCTGCTCTGAAGCATCATCCTGATAAACTCGCTACTCTCCTTCTGTTAGAGGAGACAGAAGAAGCCAAGGAAGCCAAGAAAGATGAGATAGAATCTCGCTTCAAAGCGATTCAAGAAGCGTATGAGGTGTTGATGGACTCAACAAGGAGAAGAATTTTTGACTCCACTGATGAGTTTGATGACGAGGTCCCATCGGATTGTTTGCCGCAAGACTTTTTCAAGGTGTTTGGTCCAGCTTTCAAGAGAAATGCTAGGTGGTCAGTGAATCAGCGTATTCCAGATCTGGGAGATGAAAGCACACCACTTAAAGATGTTGATAAGTTCTACAACTTTTGGTACGCTTTCAAGAGTTGGAGGGAGTTTCCTGATGAAGAGGAGCATGATCTTGAACAAGCAGATTCTCGTGAAGAACGGAGGTGGATGGAGAAGGAGAATGCCAAAAAAACTGTGAAGGCTAGGAAGGAAGAGCATGCTCGAATCCGGACTCTTGTTGACAATGCGTATCGAAAAGACCCGAGAATTGTGAAAAGAAAAGAGGAAGAAAAGGCTGAGAAGCAACAGAAAAAAGATGCAAAGCTTCTGGCTAAGAAGAAGCAGGAAGAGGACGCTGCAATTGCTGCTGAAGAAGAGAAAAGGCGAAAAGAAGAAGAAGAGAAGCGAGCTGCAGAATCTGCACAACAACAAAAGAAAAATAAGGAAAGAGAGAAGAAGCTCTTACGCAAAGAACGGAATCGTCTTAGAGCTCTCTCAGCTCCTCTCGTGGCTCAGCGTCTGCTTGACATTTCCGAGGAAGATATAGAGAATCTATGCATGTCACTTAACACTGAGCAGTTGCAGAATCTATGTGATAAAATGGGAAACAAAACAGGACTAGAGTTGGCAAAGGTGATCAAAGATGGATGCGATACTAGTAGAAACGACGAAGCTGAATCTAAAGAAAAAGAAAGTAAGAAGAGCAACGGTGGCACAGAGCCTACAACCCGAGTGTCTCAGTTAGATAGTAGTACTGTGAAGAAACAACCATGGAGCAAGGAAGAGATTGATATGCTGAGAAAAGGAATGGTAAAATATCCAAAGGGGACATCTCGAAGATGGGAAGTTGTTTCAGAGTACATCGGCACAGGAAGATCCGTAGAGGAGATTCTGAAAGCAACTAAAACAGTTCTTCTACAAAAACCAGATTCTGCTAAAGCATTCGATTCATTCCTCGAGAAGAGGAAACCCTCTGCTTCAATCGCATCCCCTCTCTCCACAAGAGAAGAGCTCGGAGAATCTCTACCTACGGCGACGACCACAACAAAGGCAAGCCCTTCTAAAGAGACTGTTGTGGCTAGCAGTCAGAGCTCAGACAACAATGATGAAGCAGGTGGAAGTTCAGACACAGATGGTTGGTCAACTGTGCAAGAAAGAGCTTTGGTTCAAGCTTTGAAGACATTCCCAAAAGAGACAAGCCAAAGATGGGAGAGAGTAGCTGCAGCTGTTCCTGGGAAAACGATGATTCAATGCAAGAAGAAGTTCGCAGAGCTTAAAGAAATCATTAGAAACAAGAAAACGGGAGTGTAAGTTTAAAAAATCTTTTCGGAGTCCCAATGAGAATTTTGGGTTTTAATCCTCTTGGGGCACCGTCACTTTGCGAGAAGCAAGACCTAAAAAACACTTTTTATTATTTGTAATGATTCATTTCCCTTTGATGTCGCTATATATATTGAGAATGCTTGAGCCACTACTATCTTATTATATATTTTTGACATAATCTTATTTATTGTTTTGGTAACATCTGGCATAAATATCCCATATATGTCATTTGGTATTAGTAGCTGTGTCTGGATTATATGATTACGATTTGCTATTTAGATCTAAACAAAACCAATCGAGCAAAGTACTGTATAAGGGAGTGAACAGGAAGCAAGAAATTGGGTAAATTGCCTTTCAAGCATTAGAGAAAATCCAAACTTTTACGACGTCCATAAAATCTTCTCTCACGTATAACAAACCGCAAGTCCTGAGTCATGTAAGCCAGTGAATGAAAATACAGAAAGATTCAAATTGTGATATGGTTCGTTTAGTTACAGCGACCAAACAGGAGGCATATTAGTCCATCCACAAGACCTGACACCTCCTCGTGGTGCTTGACCAGAAGATGACCCAACAGTCACGTAACTGTTCCCAATGTCGTCACCACCAAGAAGAAGCGCAAGCGCATCGCTCATGCTGCTTGTGTCTCTAACAATCCCATAACATCCTTGGTCAAGCCAGCTCGATGCAAGTAAAACATCAGGCCGTGTCATGTCAACTCTCTTTGGTTCCCAAACCTGATCCAACTCTTCTGTCTTTACAAAGTTCCCTGCAAAAGTGTCAAGTATGGACACCAATCAATATGGAAAACAATTAGTTTAGATACCAATCATCGAGTAACTTTGATCGACTCACCTGCAGTAAGTTGCGTGGGAATTGAAATCTCGGAGCGAGCCAAATTCTTTTGGGAATCTTCCAACTCCCCTGATTTGATCTGGCTACGTGGTATATTCTGAGTAGCATCGGTTGTACAAGTAGTTGAACAGAAACTCTTCTCAGGTGATGATGACAACAAACTGTGCTTTGCACTAGTTTTGATCTTGGCCTCATGAAGTAACATATCTAGTAGGCCGGTGTCGCATGAAGAGAAACAATCTGACTCCTCTATCTGCGATGGAGGTGGAGATTGAATATAGGCATCAACAGAATCAAGGAGATCTGAATGTGGAGGTGACGGTGTCGTTTTCCACTGATCAAATGCACTAGTTTCTGAATATTGGAATGAAGGGAGCTCCAGCTTCACTGCCCCAAACGAGGGCTTAGAAGTAGGAAGCATGCCATCCGTAAGGGTATGGCTATCTAGAATCATCATCATATCAGATGAATGTTGGTTTCCGTAAGGAGGATGATCAACATAACAAGGTGAGATACTGCAAGATCTGGGATTCTTTTGTGAAGCAGTATTCTGAAAGTATTCTGGGGATTGAACTTCATGCTTTATGTTACTGCTGCACATGGGAAACCGAGATCCAGATTCCCAGACTTGCTTTGGGGAAGGCAATATCGGTGGCATGTAGCTTTCGTACCAGGAAGAACTTGCGCCAGTTCCTAGCATGTTGCATGCAACCAAATCTGATATGTCAGAAGCGGCAGGTAATAAGCTAGCAGCAAAACTTAGATTATCAAATAAGAGATTCGCTTTGGAATTCCCGAACTGCAAGAAATCTTGACGTCTTCTTCTATCTACTCTTATGATATTACTCTTTGTATCCTCTTCACTCCACTGGAGATCTTCAACATGGATTTCAGGAGGGTACAGTGGTAAGCCTGCTCGTTGTCGCCTCTTGATACGAGTGTTCCAATAATTCTTTATCTCATTATCAGTTCGACCAGGCAACTGATAAACAAGAAGAGAAATTATACCAGGAGATTAGTCTTTAGGCAACACAGGAAAGATCAATCTATGAAAATGGACCATTATCAGATAGCTTCCACAGTTACAAGACTACTTACATGTTCAGCCATCTGCGCCCATTTATTTCCCAATTTGGCGTGCAGTTCAACAATGAGCTGTTCTTCATCTTCGCTAAATGCTCCTTTCTTCAAGTTTGGCCTCAGATGATTAGCCCATCTCAGACGACAGCTTTTACCACAACGGGCCAGGCTAGTGTGTTTCTGAACAGCATTCCAGTTACCCTCGCCGTGCTTCTTCACATAATCAATCAAAATCCCGTCTTCAGTTGAGGTCCATGGTCCTTTCTTCAGGGCACCTCCTCTCCCTCTACTTCTGTAGCCGTTGCTGATACTATCAGCAGCTGAAGATTCGTTATAGATGCTGGAGTGCATACCATCATCACTCTCAACCGTAGTCAAGTAACTCATCTCTTTCTATTTATATCAAGACAACCCCCACAACTTGAATAAACAATTTAGACATCAAAGCTCCCACCTGAACCAGTTTAGAGAAATAAGACAAACCCTTTAATATTCCAGCCAGCAGCCATTCATGTACATATCAACAAAAAAACGAAATGATAGACTTCCAAACGAGGAGAAAACTGAAAACAAACAGTTAAAATAATAAGTCTAGTAGAACGCACAAGATTTCTTATCTACCACTGAGATACTACTAGGCAACAACTAAAAAATCCATTGATGAAAATTCTACAGAACACACTACTAACATCATTAGATATGCATTTTCGATTTGTCACAACAAAAATAGCAAGTTCATCAAAGTAGGTTTTGGATTTCACAGCTAAACCATGCCTTGGAGTTATTATATACATCGTTTCTCACTGGATACTAACACAAAAGGCACTGACACTTTGAAATGACATCTGTATCAAATTCTAAGGCCAAAAAAAAAAACAAATCCACAATCTCAAGATTTTGAATCCCACTTCCAAAAGTAAAACTCAATATTCAAAATCATTCAGGAATTTATGATTAAACAAGTGAATCCCTCTCTATTTACAAGAATCGAAAAAGCAACATATACACACAAACCCTAGCTGAGGTAAAAAAAGGTAAACTCTATGTTCAGCATCTAGCAACCTGAATCAGTAAACTCGCAAAGGCTGAGATCTACAACATTACGACGAAATCGGAGCTCGAGTTGAGCTGAAGATACAGATTTGAAACAAACAAAACTATCCGATTCGGTATTGGAAAATTACAATCGAACAAAAAATTAGCTCAAAAATTCAAACTCAACACTGATCAGAAGACAACGAATTGAAGATCAGAGATCCGCGCAAATGGATTCAAAGACCTACCTACTAATAACGGAAGAACAATCTAGAAGAAGAAGAAGAAACATTACCAGGAGAGAGACGACGACGCGGGAAAGCTCGAGAGAGAGAGAGAGAACGATGAAGAGTGAAAGAGATTCAAAGTACGAAAGCTAAAAGATTCATCAAAGCTCTCTCTGGTTCTGCTGCTCAAACATTAGTGGCAAAGAAAGAGATGCAATTTTTGGAAAAATTATTTATTTTTATTTTATTAAACAAAAAAATAACTCTCCTACTTATTTATTGTTTTTTTTACCTTTTCTTTGCGGGAGATAAATAAATTATATACTGATAAATAATTATGTACGTATATTTGTGCCACCAAATTAGAAGGAAAAAAATATAGCAAACAAATCCAATATCTTTTTTTATCGTCAAAGAATCCGATATCTTTATTATTGTAAATTTTAGATTATTTAGAATGATATATAATCATAGTAATATATTTTACGAAATGTGTTATTGAAAAGTATATATATTGATAATGTTGTTGGATATATATAAAATCGTATACGTCTTTGATAAAAAGGAACCCAAACCGAACATAAATTGCAATCTATATATATACTTTCATTTAATGATATATGTTATAAATGAACTTATTGACGTATGTTATAAATTGCAAATCTAGTTATACGTTAAGAGATTTACAATGAGAGTCCCAGTCCGCGCCGCAACTCATATTAGTGCATGCATCGTCATTCATTCATTCTTTTGACAACAAAAAATAACTTATGTGATGACACACTGACTCTCTCTCTAATCAGATTTGCCCTCATCGATTTAATATGCAAAGCTTATTTAATACTACTGTTTTAAAGAAGCCAAACGACGAATCATGCCACTGATCGATCGATGACTTCAATAATAGATATTTCTATTTTCACGTAAAATGAATATATGTTATTTGGTAAACAAGATAATAAAATCCAACCATAGCTTTTCTTTTTTTTTTGCCCCTCTGGTCTTAATTAGTTGCAAGAAAGAGCGTGTGGACCTCGTGATTTTGAATAGCTCACGTATATTTTGTGGCCTGAATTTTGGTGTATATAATATATATAGTATATATTTGTGTGTGAAGATAACTAGAGGCCTGACGCAAGCTTGACAAGAGAAGAAACAAACAATATATAAAGAGAAAGCTGATAAATTAAAATGCCAATGTAGACATATATAACACCAAACCCACAAAAGATGATTGCTCTGGCTTTTTGGGTTTATATATTTCGAGAGACTCTAGAAATAATAGACCCACTCTACTAACAAGTGGTATCTTTCAAGGATGCCGAATATGAAAATCAATCTAATTTAATTCTATACTAACAACAATTGGAATACAAAATAATAGGGTATTTTTTACAAAACCATAAAGTGTGTGAAAGAGAAGGGATGGAGGGAATAATATAGAAATAGGGAAAGCAGTGGGGAACTCTTGTAAAACGTACGAGGAACGTAAGAGGATCAGTTTCCACTTCTCCGTGTCTCACGCTTGTCTCTTTTTCTATTTTGTTTCTCACATTTTATTTGATCTTAATTAAGATTCGCTAACTAGTGAAATAGTTGAAAATTAAAGTTGATTTGATCTGGTAAATTACGATTATTGGTTGATCGCGGAACAAGTGATAAAACCACTGGGACAATATTCTTTTGCAGGCTAACAAGTAAAAAAATACTTACGGATTATGGTAACAATGATTGAATATTGTTTGTTTGTGACAAATTTAGTTTCTGTAATAGTGCTAGTATAATAAAGATATTTCCTTGTGTTGTACCAACGACTACCTGAGATCTTAATTAACCTACATTTGATTTAATTATACGCAAATTAAAATATACTATAATATTGTGCACATTATTGGAGAAAGCACCAAATAGGCTCTCCTAGCTAGCTCTATCGCTTTATCCTTTATACAAGTCTATCTCTCTCTAGATTGAGGATTGAGATTAATTAGGGTTTGATGTTTCCAACAAAATGGTGCCGTCTTGAGTCTTGAAAAGATCCAAGACAAAACCACAGATCCATACGTCCTATCATCAAACAGCTACTGTTCGCTGTTGGAGCATCATCAAGATTCACAAATCATCAAGTATTATATATGTACATTCGTGATTCGTATGTATGAACCTATCCATGACAAGATTTTTGATGTATGTATGAGAATCTTGATGATGCTGCAGCTGCAATCAGTGGCTTATACCTATAAACAGGTATGTTCCGATGATTAAAAGTATTTTGTAGCTTTTTGTTTTTGTATGAATCCACAGATCGGATCAGAAGAGGAGGTATTTCTTGAATTTAGCTCGAGAACTTTTTGGTATGTTCATTTTATCTGTTTCTTGATGAGTTCTTGCCAGATATTTTGAATCTCTCAAAATGATCTTACAGTTGTTTTCCATAAATTCCTTAATCTTCTGCTTAATTTATATAGATATTAACATATTTATCTATATATATATTTCTTTCAGCTTTCTTCCTAGTTATAATATTTGCATCTTTGGATGATGAATCTAATGTATATCTTTTTGAAGTAAATTTAACGATATAGGCATATATACTTCTTAATTCTTTCTAAGTCTTATGCATTCTTGCTGCTGTTTTGTCCAGATCTACGAACATGTTTTTTTCTTTCAAATTCTAAATATAAAGATGAATTTATAAATCTTTTTTTTTTTTTGACAAACAGGTGAATTTATAAATCATCTTTCCAATATATACACTTTCCAGTTTCCAGTTGTAGCTCCACGGCGGATCACACACCCGCCAATCCCTCAATAGGCTCTAAATGGTCAAGTTAATGGTATTACAGAATACAGAACGTAATTTCACAGATGAATGTTCGACAACTTTTTCTTGTAATCAAAGTTTTTTTAAACTAAAACTTCAACAGAAGTATATATATATGGTGGACGTACGTCTTTTAGTGGAAATAGGCAGACGAGTTGTCGAGCATTCATCCCTGTAAAATTAAGTTCGGGACATTCATCTTTTAAATGGAAACTTTTAACTTTGCATTCGTAACTATATAATGGTTGTGGTTCTTGATGTCAAACGAATCTCACACAAATATTGTATATATTCCAAAACCTGCAAAATAAGCTTTAAAGGTTCGGTGTATTGGAAGCTGTTTCCATTTACCGCTTCTGTAAATTCTACGTTTGAAATTCATTCTTATCATTTATTTTACTCTGTTAGGATCTCTTAAGTAAAAATGCTATACAATTTTACAGCATTTTAGCTGAAGTTATTAAAAATACGTACTCTTGTATATAAATCTCATAATAAAATACATAAATCAAAGATCGATTCCTGTTAAATAAAAGCGCCTAGATAATGTTAAAATCATTTAGAGATTTGCCAAAAAAAAAAAAAAAAAACCNATATATATATATAGAAATAATTTTACCACTAGTAACTTACCAGGAAAACACACTCGGAACTTCTATGTTGACTACTCTATTACGTTAATGGACGATTTTGTCACAAAAGAAAAGAAAAAAGAAAGTAAAAAACAAAAACGTTTATGAACGATGACGTGGAACTGAAAGTAGGCCAGCTGTAACGGGAAGTGTTCACGTGGCAACGAAAGTCTTCTGGTCAACGAGTTTGTCTATTTCTAATCTGCCCACCAAATTCTTCCAAAATGTTTGGCTACTACTAACTTAACAAATTCACACAACTTCATTTGGAGATTTCAATTTAGAAACTGAATTTTTAGTTTATCAATTAATCTTATCGGATATGGTGTGAACGAGTTATTGGCTACTATTGGGTTGATATTTGAATATTACTAAAAGTTAAAAACTAAAAACCAAAAAAAAGAAAGCACTATATATATGTACAGTTCATTATATATATGGTTGCAACATCAAAGAGAAAGACAAAATATTCTTGAAACAAATGAATTGTTGGAAAAAAAATCAACAAACAATTCATAAATGACTAACCAAACTATATATATTTTATTCCATCAACAACTGTTAAGAGGAATTACATATCTGAAAAAAGAATAACATTTAAACAAGATCAACACAACACTTATATATTAATTTAACCATATTAAAAAAAATCAACCCTTACTTTTTATATCACAAGCAAAACTTAAACCAAGTGAAAGAAATTGCAAACAAACAGGTTTGAAACTACTAATCTAATCAGTTAAAACAAAGATGAAATCACCAGAGTGTGATCGGTGATTCGAGTTATCTTCAGTGGAGAAAAGGCTCGAAAGTGCTCACCACCTTCTTCAATTGGTCAAACAACGACAAATTTGACACCGTTCCATCGTTTCCAGCGAGAACCCTATACTTATCTTTCCTTGTGAAGTTAGTGCACTCGAACCCTAACGTAGCCGCCAAGATTCTCTGAACATAGTTCGCCACATCATGGGGGCTCTTCCCGGACGAACACGTTGCCTCAACCGGAAGCTGGTTCAAAAACGTAACCTCGTAAACCGGTCTCGGGTTCATGAAGAAGAAAATCGGGTCTAAACCTTTCCAGCCTCTCGCCGTGGTCGCGTGGAAGAATCCAACTCTATAGTTCATCGCGACGGGAACAATCCTATCCGTTAACTCAGCGAAAAGCGCACTAAATCTTAGCAGAAACGGTTCACGACAAGTGGTTCCCTCAGGACAAACCACTAGATCTCCTTTAGACAGTTGTTGTTTGATCTTCGCAGCGTCTACGTCTCTGATTCTTGTCAACCTAACGGTTGGAATGGGAGATAAGATCTCGGATAACCGCGAGATTGAGTAAGTAACGGCGGGGATGCTGCGTCCGAGCACGTAAGATAATACCACCGGGTCCATTAGGGTTCTATGAGTACACACAAAGAGCACGCCGGATTTTCCAGCCGCCGGTGGCTGAGGAGGCTTGCCTTTGACGATGATATGGCCGCCGAATACCTGAGAGACGTAAGGTGTAGCCCACAATGGGAGGATGGCTCCAAGAGTTATCCTGATGGCAGCTAGAATGATTCCGAATGGGATCCAAAGGAGGATAAGGAGAGCGGTGGCTGGCGTTGGCCGCTTCACTAGGCGTCCGTCGTGAAATATCACCGGGAGTGGACGTAGCTGAAGTTGTTCGTTGCCGTGGTTGTAGTTCTCCGGAATGGGTGCATGAATATGCTCCTATATAAAAAGACAAATATCTTTGAGAATGATAAAATAAAGTTGTTGAATTTTTTTGCTTATAAGTGTAACAAATTAGATTTACTATTTTAGTAATCAGCTCATGCAATTAGACGTTACCTCACATAACGATAAGAAAGTTGTAGAAGCGGTCACAGCAGGTCTTCCAAGACCTAGTTGAGGCCTCCGATCAACAAACAAATTAGCGACACGGTTCAGAAAAGACTGATCGACCTCGGTTTCACGTATCAAACCGGTAACAAAACCGAACCGGTTCACGATCAGCTCCGTACCTATGACCTCATCGGCTCTAAGATGCTCCTTGGCAAACCTCTCCACCATAACTCTAGGCATTCTCGTCACCACGACCCTCTTATTACACGAGCTGAAAACCTTCCACGTGTCCATACTTACGTCATCCATGTAGAACTTTGGAAGGACGGCTCTAGCCACCGATTCGATCTCCGGTTCACGTAAGCCAACCGTAGCTACAAAAATCATGAGCTTGAGAGCGGCGTTTCTGTAGCTGAAAACGTCAAGGACTGTGATTACGGGCCAGAGAAACAGCAAGATTGCAAAACGAATTAGACCAGATGCTTCGAACGCTACGAGCATGAAGTAAGAGAATGAATCTGCGTTCTTCAGTATTGTCCCTTCAAACTCTGACACGACTGAACACGGTGTAGTTCCATCTTGCTCCATCACCATTTCTTTATCGAATATTAGTTTTGACTCGATTGGATTGGGGATGAAAGAAAAAATGGATTATAACGTTTTATGTTATAAGGGTTTGGATTGACTAGTGTATCTAATACAATGGGGAAATTGGCAGTTTATCAATATTGCACCTACCGTATTTGTATACATGATTTTTTAAAGTTGAAATATGTCATTGATGAGTCAATATATTATACATAGATATGTGAAGGAAAAAAGTTTATATATGCACGTCACGTGTTTTTCTTCTTCTTCATCTGATGTAACAGTAGTACACGTAAAGTATAACAAAGAAATTCATGGTTTGAAACTCAACAGTTTTGTCCGAATGTTTGGCGGGATGCACCAAAATTAGGCAATCTTTATTATGTGCAACACTATATATATGGATTTAATTAGGTTACTGACCTTATTATGCCATGGTTTATAAAGATTTATTTAATTTATTGCTTGTGATGTGTTTATATTCGGAATGATGTGCACACGTATCTTAGTTTGGTTTTAGTTTATTTTAATAAGACTAGTTGTGAGAGAAACTTGCCAAAGTAGAGCCTTATAATTTCGTTTTTTGATTAATCTGGCATGGTTTGGTTGCCTACCTGACTGACAAAATTATAGATAAACAGAAAGCTTGGAAATCAAAGCACGAAAGCATATGTTGTAATAGTAATTTTTCTGCAGATATAATAACAATACTAATATATAGTTACAAGAATAAATTAATGTTTTGTACATAATTGCGGCATAAAAGAAGTTGCGTAAACTTGCGTGTTTTACAAAGCCTTTATCTCCTTTATGCGCGAATGTCTTATCCGTTTCCCTAACTATATTTAGCTGAGGTTTGGTTGGAAAACTAAACGGCAGCTTCCATCAAAAAATATNAATGACGTTGGATTTGACAACAAAATATTTAACGTTGAAATTAATCAAAGTTTAAATGGAAGAGACAAAAGAGAAAAATTTGTGAGGTTTTTATTTTATTTAAGGTATATATACTTCAATAATATCACGCTTAGAAAAGTTTAAATGTTATACGTAAAATTTCACAATTAATACTAAAATAGATCGAATGAAGAAACGTATCGGTAAAGAATAAGTATGTTTGATTGCATTTGAATGCATCGTTATTAATTACATTGGATTTCGATTCTAATTGATACTATATGCCAACTTTTTCTGAATTGTTAGTCATGTCATCAAACTGTATTTCATTAATTAACTTCATTGAAAGCTCAGCATGTCAAGTAGTACAGTAGTATACCATCTGCTCTGTTTTTCATTCTCATTCAGCTTTTGTAACTATGCTAAAAAAAAAAACATATTCTTGTTAGTGTAAACATTACTTTCTTTCTGAATTGGTGTATATCACCTCAAACCTTGAAAACTGTATTTTCATTTATCCTTGACATGGTACGTGAAGACCAATTTGTATTAAGAAGAGAATGATTCTCTGAGAATCAATTACCACCATAGGTTGCTTTCCCAATTTGTTCAATGCCCTTATATAAAACATATATAGAAAAAATGAGAAAACATCAAAGTAAGCAGTAAACGGTTTTTGTGGTGCTTACTTCTTAGCATTTGATTTACGTATACAAGCTTAAGGATGAATAAATTTGTTTGGTTCACTAAAAATTTGTTGCGTACAGTATATAGTAAAAATCAAGGTAAAACTAGTTATTTTATGAGATTATTTTATTTGGAGGAATAATAATACAGAGTTTGTTTACATTTTTGTAAAACGCAAGAGTCCCAGTATTGATGATAGAGAGCATCTTCATCTGGATGTAACAAGGAATTTAGGAAACACATATCAGCTATAATCGAATCTAAAAATCTGTATGTGCAAAAAAATTATATATCTCTCTCTCTAATCAAATCGCTTTCTTTTTTTCTTTTTTCTTATATCCTCTCCGATGATTTGCATTTTCTAATCCTTATCAACATTTCATTCTCTTTTCTTTTTCCTCTTCCTCCTTCCATCACCTCACAACACTGTCTCCTCGGTGCCTATCAGCAAAAACCAAAAAAAATATATAGAGAATTCAAAACTCACTCAAAACTGTTATACATGAATATGAGAAAAAGAAAACACTAAGCAAGTAGTACCTTGTTCCAATACTCAGGATCCATCTTCATTGAAGTCACTAGTATCCTCTTCACTTTGGTTAACTCAGAATGCTCAGTATTATTTTCGCAACGACCAAAATTCTTATCCGCTACACTATACCAAGTTTTCGTCCCATAGAACCTTACATCCTCTGCACCATCCATGAAATAAGTAACGGGACGCTGACACGGATCAGGTGGCAAGGGCCGAGTGTTGAACACGAATGGTCCATCACTCGAAGACCTCCAAGTTTTGAAAGTCTGCAACGGCGTAGTCAGCTCCTTAGCGGTCAAGAAGTAACTGTAGATCTGAATGGAGTACCCCCAAGAGATTGATATGGACCATTGACGCTTTCCTTCATGGCAATTAATCTGTTGGAGAATTCGATTCTGGTCTAAGGAATAAGGTTTCATAAGGGTCTGTAACGACTCAATCGGGTTTTTGTTAGGAAACATTGGGTCTAAGTAAACTAGGTGATGCAACGATACAAGCGGTGTCAATGGATGCGCCGCTAGATACCCGTATGGATCTCCTTTTATGTCAAGCTGCCAAACAAAGGAATGGTGTGAGTCCAAAGTCCAAACATTACAGGCAGATATTGAAAATTTCATTATGAGACACAACACGTGATCATAGCAGTAATAATGACACGCACAACTTAAAAGAATAAACATTAATTAATTACTCCTTAGAAACAGAGATATATTTAACAATATACTAACAGCTTAGCTGAAACGATATATTTCTAGATTTAAACAAACAAAGATGTTCACTAGTAGCCATAGAGCCCATGATTAAAAGCTTTGTATCCGAACGTGACAGAATCATGTGCTCCACCACTAAAAAGTTTTTTCTACCATATTCATGGACCACAACCAGAACCATTCATAAGTCGGAGAGCATTATCTCAAGCAATTGACTAACAACAGTACTAATTACTATACATTAAGCTCTAACTATTCAATTTGATTAAATAAACGTACCATATAAGTCAAATTTTAAAGGGAAAAAAAAAAACAAAAAAGAGTATAAATGTCTCCAGTTGGGTGACTATATTTCCTTTTTTGGTCTAATATGGTGTGACTTATACTCAATTAATCCACACTCCTAAATTCTCTTTTTTTAGCACTAACACTAAGCTAAGTGATTATTACGTTTGACCCCTTTTGTAATTTAGCACCTTTCGAATTTGTCGGGGCTCAGAAAAAAAAAAAAAACAAAACGGTTTCGACACGTGTATAACATCATACACAAACAAACCAATGGGAATAAAGGACACGTGTATAACAAAAACGTACCTGATGAAAACCGCGTTCTTCGGTGAACGGAACGCCGATCTCGCTAACGCAAGCCGCGATTCTCTGATCAGAACCGTAAAAGTAGAAATACCGTTGGAGACAATCATCCATCGCGTTAGCCAAACGCGCCGCTAACGGACGACTAATCGCGAAACCTCCACCGCCAAACGCCATATCGTACGCGTGCATCACGTCCTGCTCGACGCTCTCCGAGTTACCTCCGATGTACCACATCTGCTCGTGGTCGTATTTAGATAAAACCTTGACGAGATTCTCCGTGAAGAAAACGGTGTCGTCGTCCCCCATGACGAACCACCGCACATTCGGCAGATTCAGTCTGTAACTATCCCAGATGATGCGAGCGATTCGAACGGCGGCTCTCGAGCTTGAGAATTTGAATCGAGTCCAGCCTGGATCGGAAACTCGAATCGGGATTGAGAATCTAACGTCGGAGTTGTTTTGAGGGAAGTTCACCGGTTTATCTACCCAGACGAAGCCACGTGTCGTCGAGTTACGCCACCATAAGGATGTGTACTGGCTTCGATCGATCCAGGTCTCAGCAGCTCCGGCGATGCAGAAGAGGATGTGAGAGATATTGAGAGGTCCGATTGATCCGGTGGGAGAGAGAGCTATGGATTTTTTTTGAGGAACGGTGGTGAATCGGAGACCGTAGGTGCTGGTGGAATAGTCACGAGCGGAAGGGGATAAAAAAGTGGCGCGGAGGACGAGAGAGACGGAGACGACGAGGCAAGCGATGACGGAGAAGCGTATGAAAAGCACGAGGTAGTCACGTGGACGCTCCGGCATGAAGAAGAAACTTGAAAACTTCAGAGCCTCGTCTCCGCCGCCGCGATTCGTTTTCATTTTTTATTTTTTTGAGAGAAGAAGAGGATAAAATCACTCCGGTGTGAGGGAGTGGATCTTAGTCGTCATCACCGGAGATTAATTTTTACGGGGATAATATAACCTCAGGCCTTCGCGGCGGGAACGGAGTTTTTGTTTGAAATTTACGAAGTTACCCCCCACGGTGGCTGGGACTAATTTTTTTTTTTTTGTTTTTTTTTGTTTATATTTATTTTTAGTAGCTAATAGTTTTTTCTGTTTTTCCCTTTTTGGAGTGACAAAGCTCTCTGAGTCTCTGTGATAGGGATGACAGATATTAATATGAGAGAAGAAGAAGAAGAGGTAGCCACCCACGTGAAACTCAAATTACGGAGATGTCCTTCCAGTTCAGTCAACCATGTCACGACTTATTCGAAATATTTTTGTTAACTAATAAGATTGTTTTAAATCCATTATGGAATAATGTTGTTAGTGAGGAGGTTATTGATTGAGGATTTGCATATAATTTTAAAGATTTTAAATGTTATGTAGAATTTTCTGTTATTAGATTAAGATTTTGTTAAGCTTTATTAAAGTTTAGTGTTATTAGTTAGTGATTTGTAAAAAATTATTTAAAATTTTAACAAATTTGGTTTATTGAATTTGGACTTTTATAAAGTTAATAAAAATGTTGTGTTATTCAATTAAAACAAAATAATTATTATTAATAAATTTAATTATTTTGTGTAAATTTTCTTCACAAAATAAAGTCATTAAAAGTATTACAGAGATTGTTTGGAATACTTTACAAAATTTTATAAAACTAATAAACAAAACTATAAAAAAAACTCCCTGATAATCATTAAAAATCTTTCAGTTATTCACTTTTAATGATTTTGTTGAACTATTCAAAAAAATTTATAAATTAGAATTCAATAACAACTCCTAAATTATGAATTTTTTAGTTTTTTTAAAAATATAAAAACTAGAGAATACTACATATGATTATGGGCCTATTCTGAAATATTTTTTCAACTGCGCATGAAAAAAACTCACTCTCCAAAAAAAAAAACAAAATTCCCATTTATATTTGGAACTTGGAAGACAAAGAAAAAAAAACATTTCTAGTTAAGGAGTTTTAGCCTTTAGGTTGTTTGCACCTTGTTCTTAACTTTCATCATATATAGTATCATTTAATTCTATAATAGGATGGATAAAAAAAGTGTTTTGAGCTCAAAAAGATGAAGATCAACATTAATTATAAGAGTAGTAAGAAAGTAGGAAATGTAACAGACTAATAAATAGATACTAGTAGAATAGAGGCATGGGAAACACGTATTTGTTGTAGAGCTTAGATCGTGATAACTGATAAACACACATCTTTGGGTAATGATAATTGAAACAAAGATATAATAATTCTAATTAAGGATACATGCTCGGATGCATTAGGCCTTAATAATTAATATTCACACGTCGATGCAAGCTAAGTCGTCCAAATTGTTTTTTTTTTTCCTTTTTTTATTTTTTGGGTAAACATGTTAAGTAAGTCGTCCAGATTGTTTTTTAAATAAAATGAAGAACGTGTCTTTTCTTTTACGTGAGGGAGGGGCCGACTCACTAAATGGATTGGTGAAGATCGTCTACAAATGATATCGTTTACCTTATTGATTTGGGCTATATTGACAGAGAGTTCGTTTTCAACATCCACCAAAAGTATTTTTATATGTTAATGTACTTATGTACATAAAGAGAGACTATAGTCTATATATGAATATTGAACTTTTTACGGAATACGACGATCCTCCATTGATAGTGTTTGGAAAAAGAAATGTATGACTTCACAATCGCACCCCTATCTCCCGGTCAGTCCTCTCTTCATCCACGTACTCAAACTCCTCATGAAAGCAAAACTAGCGACTAGTCGAATTTACCTTCGAATCTAGTGTGGAGAGTTTGAAGATCAAATTATGCAAGCCAACTACGCTCCTCTGAAATCTATTTTTCCTTTTGTAATAACTCATAAAGTTTACCTTGCCATTAATTTTTGTTTGGAATAGATATGCTTTTTTTTTTTTCCGTCAAGCAAAGAGTAATGTATTAGATTCTTACGACCAACATATTATGTTTAACAAGTTTGGACGATTTGCATCGACGTGTGCATATTATATAGGCCTCTTTTGCTACTAAGAATAAACAAGTTGTCCAAATTGGTTTTCATCGACTGACATGAACATTTTGCTTAACGGGAACGTCTCATAGAGTCAAGGGCTTTATAAGAACCCAATTATAGGCCTCTTTTGCTTAGTAAAAATACAATATCCTATTTGGGCTTCTCACTTTTCTCATTTCAGAATTTGCACTAAATATATGTTTGTTACTTCATGCTTGTGGGGGTTCATCTTATATCTTTTGTATCGCTTGACTTTGGTGCATATTGTTAGTGGCTTCTTCTATTGGTCCAATTAAACGTTAAAATATAGTTATTCTTTTGGGTGCACGCATTTTAATATTTGGTTTGAACTTACAGGGCATCAAAGGCCATCAAAGCCGTCGGCACTAATCCTATTTCATCAATTGATGGAGAAATCGTCGCTAATGATCTTAGTCGGTTGCTACAATTGATCAATTCCTATAGAGATTTACTTTACAACTGATTCATGGTAAAATTTACAGTGAATACGCTAGGTCCCAATCCATCGTCCCAGGTTCTGAAGTTTTAATTACGGAAAGAAATAATACTAGAAAATTGGTGATTATTAAAATAATGTGTCGTCTCCTTGCATGTTGGGAAAATGTCATGGTGCATGCCGATTCCACGGCGATATATAATAGTTTACGTACACAAATGTCAAAAAGGTAGACGCAATTAAATTAGGTAACAGATTTATTTATATTTAGTATTATCTTTGAAGAATCAAAATATTAGACATCGTAGAATTATTAAATGTCTCAAGTTAATTTCAGAATTTTGGATTTGCAATATATCTTCAAGTCTTCAACAAGCATAGTCTTCAACTATATATCTTCAAGTCTTCAACAAGCATAGTCGACTGAATTTACAGGACACTAGCGTAGTTGGACGTATAAATACTCGAGTGTTTCTACATGAGAATTTTGCCTCAATCATAGCGCTACTAAATTTTTTTACTACTATCTTTCCAGTATTCGAGTAATCTGATTGGGATTTAAATAGAAATTAAAACCTTAGATGACTTTAATTACTCTGTAGAACTCAACTAAACTCAAAATTAAATAACAATCTGCGGAAACTTCCAATTATGAAAATGAGTACATTTTTCTTGGGTAGGGAGAACACATAGAAAGAAGTTTTCTTGTCATGATTCGTATGGAAAGAAGAAGTTTCTAAGACAATTAATTTAAGGTTACGTGTACAAACTAGTAAACGAAATAGTTTAGTCTCTCCTAATTGAATATTTAATGTAATCAACCAAACTGGCCAACTCTTATAATTAAACGAACCAGAAGAAAAGAAAAAAACATGCATAACGTGTCGAGCGAGACCGGTCGAATTCGTGATGTGTTAGGTTTCGTGCCGGTGATCTCTTTTCTTTACAGGTTTGGCCAGAAACCTTTCATTTTGACCGTCACGTGGCGGTAGTAGTGGTAGGTCTGTTTCGTGACAGCTATAAACATGCAACGTGTTCTTGTATATTTGGTTTGTCGTACTTTATAGCTGTCCCAAGCTTGGTGAGATTAGAACTACTTTCCTTTATTATACCAAAGGGGACGTGTGTAAACATCCTACAGCCTATCAGAAAAATATCCAAGGGCCGATCCAATATTCTATTTATCATACTATTATAAATGTCATATATATGTGTCTCCCATAGAATCTATAAAAGGAGACCAATTTGTTTCAATATTTGCATATTGTCACCATATTTGTAGGATGTTATCAATTGTTCCAGATTCCCATACACATAATGTAGATGATGATCAAGAACTTGTAATGTATTTTTTTACATAATTAATTTTTGTTAGATTTTCAAATTATATTTTTTAATTTAGTTAAGATCTTAAAATAAAATACCAAATTCTTATTCAATCAATGCATGTACACTAATTTACTATGGGTAGAGTTAAATGTTCATCTAAAGGGATCCAAATTGTGATAAGTTTAAGATTCATTGTATATAAATTCCTACGGTTTTAAAACATATGTTCTGTAATTGATAATAAAAAAATATTACGAGGACTTGAAGAACAAATACAAAAAAGTAGAGAAAATAAGAGAGAGGTATGCGTGTAATTGATGGAAACGTGGAGAAGCGCCGAAATCGAGTCATGGAGAAGTCACCGAGGAAGCATCTTACAGTATCCACGTCAGACCAAACACGTGTCGTTCGAACCTCGTCTTGGAGGCTTTTTAGTTTAAACAGAAAAAAAACAAGACAAGATACTTTTTTTGGCAGGAGTCCCCCAGTTTCAGAGTTCGTTCGCTTTACTACAGTAAGTACAAAGTGAAGGGCGCGTGTTTCTAACTCTCTCTCACGGGCTTACGCATTACGTAGACGCATTTAATTTTTTTTTTTACATCACAGCTGGATACGATGGAGTTAGTGTGGTGCAGATGCAACAACATTAATTATCACAAAAAAATCTAAAATAGAAAGTTTTGAGATATAATGATTTTTTTTTCTTGTTATGGGTTTTACAATTTTACTTTGGTTTTTTCTTTTTTTTTTTGTAATAGTAGTTGTTGTTGTGTGATGAGTGTTGAGTGATGACTTCTTTCTGATCAAGAACAAGAACTTCATTGAAATTATTAACGTATTTGACTATCATGACTAGATACTTGTTGAGTGATTTCACTAAAATATTCATGTGAAAACAAAATTATAGTTTGCTGATTTTTTGGCAGAGCATCTGTATCACGTAAGTTCCAACAATTATCTGCTTTGTAAAATGAGACTCTTCGTCACATTCGTTTTTTTTTGTGTGTGTTTAGTAGTAGAAATTTTTCTAATGTAATTATATCTTTGTACTTTAATGTTAGTAGTATTGGTATGATGATTAAAAATCGATACAGAAGTTTTTGGAATTTTTCGCTTATAATTTTACGATGTCAAAAAGACTCGAATGTTTAGCTAGATTCTTCTCCACTCGTGATCGATGATCTGAGGAAACCTTCTCTTTAAGGATTCCTTTGTATATATATAAAAACCAGAATAATAAATAAGAAGTGGAAGATATCTAAAAACAATTTATTTATGACAAGAGAGATATTTTGTAGAACAGTCTCTATACTAATACTATATACTACGTCTCTTCAGATTCAAGATTAATTGGGTTTTTTTCGTTTACAATATACGAAAAGACGACTGACTACGTACGTGTGTTTTAAAATAGACGTGATCGAAGACACCTCTTCGTGAACTGTGCGAATCGGTGATGTGAAGTGAAACCAAGCACAAGTGGGAGGGCGAACATTACCACGTGTCGACTATGCAACACATACATCGACTAAGCAAACACAATCACAAGCATAGAAGGAATCATGCATGAACATATAAAAAAATCTTTTAATCAACCAGTACGAAACCAAAATATCTCGAGCATTTTTCGTTGTCAACCAATATCTTATAAATAAGCATGGGACAATGCGTGGGAATGAGGTGAAACATTTGTAATCAAATGATGTAATCATGCATTATATATAATTTGTCAATAGTTAAACTATAGTAATATCTGAGTTCAAAAACTAAAAATTTTGAATTTGTGAATACCCATATCGGTATATTTCACACCCGCTATAACCTTCTCACATTTTTTTCCACTTTCTATAAATTTTACGGATCTACTACTGCCTACTGGTTAGTTCATTGAGTTAGGTTGTCAACTTATGATCGTTTATCAAAGACATTAACACCAAACGAAAAAGAGAATTAGACGCCGAAGAAGTATATCTAGCTTTAAATTTACATCCGTTGAAAAATATTTTAACCCACATAAGTACGTAAGCTATATACTTTTTGTTTGTCTAAACATACATAATTAGATTGGCATGTGTGTGTGGGAAGTGAGAGAAGAACAGACGACATTTCCTTGTCGGGATATTTTGGATCTTAATTCCTTGTTTATTTCTAAAACCAAAAATTATTCTGTCTATTTTGGATCTTAATATACCTATAAAATACTTTAGATATTATGTGTTCATGTACGGGTGCGTTGTTTTTTTGTAGCGAATTTATACTTGATGGTACGATCAGGATTCAGGGACATCGTTTCTGTTACAAATCGAAACGATTTAATCATACTTGAAAACTGGAGTTCAAAACATTAGAATGTTTCTGATCATGTTTATGAGAGATTATATGAATGGTATATAGTGATATTACTAGCTAGATTCTGTTGTTAAAATATAAAAAAAGTACTCCCTCTTTTCATAATATAGGATGTTTAGAGAACTTTTGTTGTTTCATAATATAGGATGTTTTCAAGTTTCTATGTAACTTTTAGATTAGTTTAATACTTTCTATTATGCAGTCTTGTTTGTAATTGGTTAAACTTTTTTAAAGTGATTATTTTTTAATCTACGTGCTTTACTCAAAACATCTTATATTTGGAAACAGATGGAGTATATGTTTAGTGATAGTGGGTGACCTATATATCATTCTGTTTTTCATTACTCATTAGTCATCGGTATTGAAGATTCGATTACAGTGTCAAGTGTTCTAAAATCAACCTCACAATACGACTGAGGTTAAGATAAGATCTTACAAGGATTTACAAAAGAATATATATTAATATAAAGGGAAATATGACTGAAATGTTAATTAGGTTATAAATTAAAGACTATAGGATTTTTACAGTTGTATTTTTTTTTTTTAAATGAGTGAAATGTTAAATATGACCAAAATCACATAGTTTTAAATTGTTTGATAATATAATACAGTTGTACTTTTGTTTTTTAAAGAAATCACATAGTTTTAAATAGTTTGAAATCACAAAGTTTTCTAATCTGTCAGTTTGAATTAATTATCTAGAGATTTGTACTGATCCATACATTAGTCATTGAAAAAAGTTGACAAATTTTGATTACAAAACCCCATTATTTAAAGAGCATTATTTTTGACCTCTTGACTCTAAATTATCTTAATCAACAGATCGTATAATTAGGGTATTATAAACAAAAACACTTAAACAAAAAGAAAAAAAAAAAAGAACAAAACGAAGGGAGAGGGGGTGGACCACATGCGTGTCAAGAAAGGCCGGTCGTTACCGTTAAGCTGTGTCGATCTCTGATTGGGCCACGTTAACGGCGTATCCAAAAGAAAGCTAAACACGTGTTCTTGATCAGGAAGTGATTAAAAAAAGAAAAGAAGAATTGGACGGTTTAGATTGTATCTAGGTACCAGGAAAATGGTTACGTCACACCAAACGGTACGTGTCGGATCCTGCCCGTTGATGGTGACGGTCAGCAACTCCCCCCCCTGCCCGTTAATTACGTGTAACGAAAAAAAAAAAAATTTTGTTTGTTACTTTCTTCTTCTTCTTCACCTTAAAATCAAACCTTTTGTATTTAAAAAAAATCCCATTCCATTTCCTCTATAATATCTCTCTCTCTCTCTCATTCTCTCTCTCACTGATTGATTTTGATCTCTCTGCAAATTTTTCAAACCAAGTTTTTTGCTGTGATATTATTATTATTTTTGTTTAATAGAAGAAGAAGAGCAAAATGGCTGGGATTTGTTGTGGTGTTGTTGGAGAGACTGAACCAGCGGCACCTGTTGTTGATTCAACTACTCGTGCTTCTTTAAGACGGAGGTTAGATCTACTCCCTTCGATCAAGATTGTTGCTGACTCCGCCGTCGCTCCTCCTCTCGAAAGTTCCCGTAAACGTCAGAGACGCGAGACGACAGTGTTACATGCTCCTCCGCGAACTCTAGATCTGGAAACTAATGTGAGAAGCAACAAGAAGATTACTACTACAAATTCGAATTCCGTTACGGAAGTAGTAGCAGAGAGTTGTTTCTTCTCCGATGTGCCTAAGATCGGTACGACGTCGGTTTGTGGTAGGAGGAGAGATATGGAAGATGCTGTTTCGATTCATCCTTCGTTTCTTCAACGCAACTCTGAGAATCTTCATTTTTACGGTGTCTTTGACGGCCATGGCTGCTCTCATGTACGTTTATTTTAACACCATCTTTTAACTTTCTAATTCCGTCTTTGATGTTTGTTTAGTTTCTAATTATGGCTTTTTTGTTTATTTTAGGTTGCGGAGAAGTGTAGAGAAAGGTTGCATGATATTGTGAAAGAGGAGGTTGAGGTTATGGCTTCTGAGGAAGTGTGGAAGGAGACGATGACGAAGTGTTTTAAAAAAATGGACAAAGAAGTTAGCCAACGAGAGTGTAACTTAGTTGTTACTGGTGCAAATCGTAAGAACTCTTGTAGATGTGAATTGCAGTCTCCTCAGTGTGATGCTGTTGGATCTACCGCTGTTGTCTCTGTCGTTACTCCGGAGAAGATCGTTGTCTCTAACTGCGGCGACTCTCGTGCCGTGCTTTGCCGTAACGGTGTGGCTATACCACTCTCCGTTGATCACAAGGTAGTTTATAAGTAAATATGTGTATAATGGATTGTGTTAGTATATGTAAAACGAGATCGTTTGGTTTTCTAAGTGTGTTTTGTGTTGTTTTTGAATAGCCGGATCGACCCGATGAATTGATTCGGATCCAAAAAGCGGGTGGGCGGGTTATTTATTGGGATGGAGCTAGGGTTCTTGGAGTTCTTGCGATGTCTAGAGCTATTGGTATGTTAGATCTTTCCTTGTGTGTTTTTGCTTTTTTTGGAAAGCTAATTTTTAAACCTAAATCTGATTTGTTTTTTGTTTTTTTTTTTTGTTAAACAGGCGATAATTACTTGAAACCGTATGTGATTCCGGATCCGGAGGTAACAGTGACGGATCGAACAGATGAAGATGAGTGTTTGATCTTGGCAAGTGATGGACTATGGGACGTTGTGCCTAATGAGACGGCTTGTGGAGTGGCTCGCATGTGCCTTCGAGGTGCTGATTCGGTGGATGGTGAGGACTCTCACAACGCGTGTTCAGACGCGGCTTTGCTATTGACGAAGTTGGCTTTAGCGAGACAGAGCTCCGATAACGTGAGCGTCGTGGTGGTTGACTTGAGAAAGAGGAGGAATAAGTAATAATCAGTCGTCGTCGTCTTAATTAATTAGTGCTTTAATTGTGGGAGTAGTAATTAGTATTAGACGAAATTGTTACATAAGGCCTAATTGTAATTTTTATTCGTTTCTATTTTCTTTAGATTTTCTTTTTTTACTCATTTAAGGTTATTTTTTAAACGGTTCTTAATTCAGGCTGGGGAAGAAAAAGAGCTGTTTAAGGGAAATTGCGTATTTTATATTTTTTTAATAAATATCTTTGGGTTAAGTCATTTAGTCGTATACTCCGTAAACGTGTAATGTTTTCTTTAGGCATCGTACGTATGATGTGTAAACACTAAACAGTAATACGTTAAGTTGTACTAAGAAAACTTCTTGTTGTTGATTTTGAAATCCAAGCCGGTTTTGTACGAATCTTTAGCTATCTCAAAGTTAAATTAATTTTATATATGTGATTGGCATGGGACACACTGGCGTGGCATAGCGTGTGTCACTTTTAGCGCATTCGATTTTGTGATTGTAAAATAAATAAATAAATATTCAAGGATAAATTATAGTGAAGTTAATTCTCGATTTCTTAAAATAAAAATTAGGGTAAAGATATTGTTTTAAAATAATCTGGTGGAAGAAACTCAGCTGGAATATCAATGAAAACAAAAAAGTACAATAATTTAGTAGTATTAGATATTTTTAAATTAATGAAGATAGTTAAGAGACTTGTCTGGCCAACATTATCGAATGCTTGATGTCAGTTAAGGTCGGAATCAATCTTTTTATTAAAACGGATTTTTGATTAATTGACTAAAATAGTATCAACTAGGAAGAAATAAGGAAAAAGAAAATGATCTTCAAATTCTTTTATGAATTTATTATTATCAACTTGAACAAAAAAATAGTATATATTATATCAACCCGTAACCGTCCATTACTTGCAACTTGTCAGTTGCCACAATGACCAAATAATCAAATAGTTATTTTATGATCCAATCATGTTGTATATTAACTTGACAATAATTTTTATAATTGTTTGTTAGGCGTTAAATCATACGTTCGGGTACCTTTTTTGTGTGTTTTTTTTTTTTGTTAATATTTTTTTTTTTGTGTATTGCTAGGTTGATGAATGAGTGTTTAGACGTGGACTAGCTAATGTTTTCATGCATTATCGTTTTGAAAATCGGCAATTTAACCATCTAAAATCGGCAATTTATCGATTTTGAAAATCGGCAATTTAACCATCTAAATGGGATTCTTTGATTTTTAGTAAAACCACTAGTGTGTGTTATATGATGGGGTTTTGTTGAACACATTTTTCGTAACCGTAGAAGCTCTTGCATAAGAAAGTGTAACATCATCACACCATACTAACTACGGTAAAATTTATCCATCCCAACTGTATAATTAATCCAGTAGGGTCAGAAATGGTCGAAGTTAGGAGATTTCACCATCAAAAGATAAGGCACTGCCAAATGTTATCAGATTGGAATTGCATAATGTTTGTTATACAATCATGGATTTTTTTAGCTGTTGCCTGTTGGGTTCGTGGAAAGAGTGAGAGGGCAACACAATAAGAGTTGAGTTGGGGGATTGAGAGGGACACAACACAAGTGGGATCTTAGATAAGATTATTATGCCTACTTGTGACAATCAAACAATGACACGCGTCTATTTGGTGTATGTGAGATTTGGTTTCCAAGATTTGATGTTGACCTATCTTTCTCAATTATTCTTTAACCCTTTAATTCTTTCTCTATACATCATAATGTTGTTTCATTTTTGTCCGATTAAATATTATACTCATGTCCCCCAATGGTTCATACTTTATAGTGTTGAAGAAGGCTACATGACATCGTGAGTTCCTTGTCTTACATTAAAAAAAGTTAACAATTGAGTATCACGTATATGAAAGTCTATTTTTAGCAACCAACGAACGCTATACGTTTTTTTGTTAAACAAAATCCATTTTGCTAGCATAGATTTAACTTAAAATGTTGTTGCACGTGTTTAGAGCATAATGGAGGAACTTGTTCTTTTGATAATATGTGCTGAACGATGCAAGTACTACAGTACACATAAGTTAACAATTGAGTATCACGTATATGAAAGTCTATTTTTAGCAACCAACGAACGCTATACGTTTTTTGTTAAACAAAATCCATTTTGCTAGCATAGATTTAACTTATAAATGCTGTTGCACGTGTTTGGAGCATAATGGAGGAACTTGTTCTTTTGACAATATTTGCTGAACGATGCAAGGACTACAGTACACATAAGTAAAATGCTCGGTAATATTTTCTATTTTTCAAATCGTTTACTGATAGTTTTATTCCAAACGAAGAACAATTTTATAGAAAATGTTATTCTCCCATTGGAATCATATTCTGCATGTGGTATATGCTTCAAGATAGATAACATATCTTTTCTTACAATTTGGGTGACTTTGATGTTAATTAACTCTTATAGAGAGACTTGAGCCTGGTTTACGCCGAGGATGTGGATTGATGACCTCATGATATTACGAGACCACCATTGTCAGAAATAATATTGTATTTGATACTCGAAAATGTTTTTTCTTTTTTACTAAATGATGTAATTGTCAACGATGGAAAAAAAAAAGATGTCTTAAAATAGTAAAAGATAGAAATTTCCATATGGTATATAGTTAATTGAAGTAAAGAAAAAATAAATGTTCACGATCTAGTAAAGTTGCTAGATTAATTATACTGGAGAGTGGAGACTACCGAAGCAAATACAAACCATAGAAGAACACCATATGCAGAAGATATATGAGCGTCGCATCTCCATCTTCATGATTTAAAAGGATCCCAGTCGGATAATGATGCAGTTTCAAGGTGAAGATCATTAGCGCCAACGAGCAACTTTGTAAAAAATTTCTATACATTTTAGTTTTAGATGATGCTTCTATTTATAGTTTGATAGACTCTTTGCTGTTATCTTTCTTCTTGGTCGGTGGTCTTAGAATTTGAAGCTTTTGTTTTTTCTCATTGTTCGGCAGCTTTTAAAGTCACTGTAAATCACAACCCTTGCTTGTTTATTCTCACAAGTTACAACCTGACTTGCTTCTCTTTTATGAATACTGTTTGACTAGTTTTCTTGAACTCTAGGCTAAGCTGAATTCACATTTATAAAATGTGTCAGAAAATCAAATTAGAAAAACCTAAGAAACAACCACATATAACATATTGCTCCACAAGAACATGATATTTTCGATTTATGAGCATACCTGATTAGGGTATGAACATTCGGTAATTATGTTTGCTCATAACTTATAATATTCTTGAATTTTGGCTTTTTTTTCCCTCTTTTATATGGGGATTGGAGGATGCCACCAACGCTATAAATAAAATTAGTCATTATTTCTTCTTTCATTCATAATCAAAAACGAACGGAAATTACAAAACCTTGGCGAAACCAAAATAACAAATAACTATAAAAGTAAGTTCGGTAAGTTTCTCGCAAACTGCACTAATCCGTATTTTCTTTCCTGATTCAGTTGGGGGTTTTGAGTCTTTTGACGTTCGTTCAGTTGTAGAAAAAAAGACGATAACTTTAGGGCCAAGCAAAGTAATATGATATAGTAAATAATTATCTTCCTAAACCATAACTAACGATCCATATATAAACAACCAGAAACGAAACTTTAGGGCCAAGCAATATTTGAATTTTCACTTCCTAACTTGCTACACACGAAATATAAATTGAACCAAATCTTTTACGAGAACCGTCATCAATGCCATCAAAGATCTCTCATCCAGATCACCACCGGAAGAATTAGGGTTAACTGAATCACGCTCATCCACTGAAGAATTTAACCCCGTCTCCCACAAGAATGCACCGACTGCAAAATCTTTTTTGCAAGACAAGTCACCGACATCTATTGGCAGACCATAGAGTTTGAGAAGTCGATCGAGTTCTTCCTCCGACATAATCTCGTACTGTTCCTTTGTGTAATTCGGGTACTGAAGAGGCATTTGAAACGAAGACGATGACCAAGGAGAAAACAAGCTGGCGAATCGGTCGCGTTCGTTGTCCGACGATGAAGTACTACTAGATTGGTTTTTCCCGGCGACATCTAGAGTTTGGACAGAGTCTTTGTGGAGATTTTGTAGTTCGTCACGGAAGATAATGCTGAGTTGTGAAACCTTCTTCATTTTTTTTCCGATGGAAATCTAAGATTTGAGCTTCTACTTGAAGAAAAAATTACTTATGGTAGTATATATGTAGCTTCAAAATAAATGGAAAATTTCTTTTGTAGACTAAATTTTTACAAAAGGAAATTTTCTTATTGTTTATTCAATGATACGAAAATCTCATAATTTACAAATTCAAAGAATCTACTTATTAACATTTTGTTAATTAGACGAAATAAAAGGAAAATTAACATAATTTTTTTTTTTAGGAATAATGTAATTCATGGAAAAAACAAAGAACACATGTTCGATATGATATATTTTGATTCCTGTCTTGAGAAGTTATAACAAATTCACATAGTTTACCAAGTCCCATTAATTAACTTACACTCACGTATAAGGCGAAAAAAAAACTCGTATCTCAAAAACCATTTTCAAAAAAGTGATAGTAAGTAGTGTCAAAGCTATCATATAACCTTTGCGAATATATGAGATTGATTAAAACCTTTTAACCTTAAATTGGTAGCATGCCTTATGTAATAAAGAGAAGTTGAACAACTTCTTATCTATTCGTACATAACCAAACCAACAAACAAAATGGTCAATAAACAAAAATCCATAACAGGAAAGACGAGAATGAGAAGAGTTTTAAGGTCTCATCAGACATTTCTTTCTAGGTAGGTCTTGGAGTGGCCCACTCAACCCTGAGGATGAGGTTGTCATACCCATAACCATTCAATTTGTTGATTGCTCGTTGAGCGTCTTCTCTGCTCACAAAGTTGACGAAACCAAATCCTCTGCTCACTCCAGTTTTCTGATCAATGGCCACGTAGACACGCGTGACAGCTCCAAACGGATGGAACAGCTCCATCAAGTCTGGTTCACGGGTATCTTCAGACAAGTTGGTTACACGCACAGAGTTCTCATCGTTCCTCCTCCTCATGTCTGAACCAACAGTGCTTGCACCTGCTCTCATGCTAGGCGGAACATACGCAGCCTTGCCAGTTCCAGGCGCAGCGGATGTGGTAGATGATTCCCCTGTGGGTGGCTTGTCGACGAAGACATCGGTTGGTGCAGCTAGATCCTTGTAAGGGCATTTTGATGTCCAGTGATCTCCTTTCTTGTGGCATATCCTGCACAACATGAGAACCGCACCTTTACCCAGCTGAGACAAACCGTCTCCTGCTGCCTTTGAATCATCCGCTTTGGTACCTGAATTATCACATCACATACCGTTTAGATCAAAGATTACCTAATAAACAGTGAATTCTGTACTAAACAGTACTACATAGCCACAGAATTACTAATCTTTGAAATTATCCTCTATCAAACATAGCAACTTAATCCTGCACTAGAAGCCCATAACTAACACCATCTTTGGTGGGCTATACATACAGATAGACTGATCAAGAAAGCGCTACTAACATTGACAAGGAACTTATCATTGAAACAGAGGGATCAGTTTTAAGAACACAAAAAGTAGACATTTCACAGGACAAAAGCTTGAAGATTTAACAATCTAAACTAAAAGCTTCACATCATCAAGTAAGAGAATTAAGTAAAGCTGAAACATTTAGGTGTACAGTAAGCAGCCACAAAAGTGAGAGCACAATGTCAGCTCCTACTCAGGAATGGGACTACAAACAAGAATCAACTGATATTGGTGACATACTGACCAATCACACAAAGGAAGTAGCCTCACGGCTAACATGTGATTCGCTAATTGGTCACCTTCCTCCAATAGTCTCAGACTAAAACAAACAAGACTAATGAAATCAGATACGATCCCTAAGTTAGAACAGATCAAAGACAACATCTTTAAATGTGAGTACTTTATCCTAGCAAAATTGATTTTAACAATCCCACGAATCTCAAAGAGATAAGGAATTTACCAGGAGCTCTGGGACGTTCGAGAAGAATCTCTTCGGTTGAAACCATAGTGAGATGGCTCCCAGCCTCTTCATTAGCAGCATCACCAAACTTAGGCCAGTTCCTCCTCTCCATGGCTCTTTTGTTGAGCCTCGCGGAAGCTAGCTTACGGACACGTGACTTAGTCGTTATCTTGACCTTGTTTCCTTCATCATTGAATTTGTATTCGATCGTGGTCTTGAGACCGTTCTCGTCCGGGCCAATCACTTGCTTGGGAGGGAGCAGGAAATCCAAATCGTCGTCTTCGTCCATCTCCCCCCATCGGAACTTGCTTGTTTTCTGCTGTGAATCGATCGCCATCGTCTCTCGTTTTTTTGGGATTCAGATGCGCCGCTTTTGCCTCCTCGGTTTAACCTAAAAATTGAAGAAGAAGAAGAAGAAGAAGCTCTTTTAGGGTTTCGTATCTTATCTCTCTGTGCGATTCGTAACTCCGCCTTATAACTAAAACGCAGCGTTTTGATCTTTTGCTCTGTTGCTAGTAGACATGTCAATTAGGGCTAAAGCCCGCAGGCTGGCCCAGCCCGGCTTTGAAAAACATCGGGCTCGGGCTTAAATATATATGTCCAGAAAAAATCAGGCTTTTCGGACTCAGTCTATTCGAGCTATAGGGTTTTTCGGGCTTAGCCCGACCGGGCTCGGACCAACCCGAAAAACCCTTTTAAGAAATATATTTACTTTTTTGTTAACATTTTTGTTTGATTGCAATATTCGATAAATGATTTATTGTAAATAAAGTTTTAAACTATAATCCTAATTTTCATATTTACTTAATAACCTTATTTAATACTTTTAGAATGTTTATCTATGATATTTTATATGAATTATATATTAGTTTATTTGGTTAAAGTATAGAAATTTTATTTAATTTTAAAATTTTTCTATTAAATTAAGTTGGTTGTAGTAAATATAGATAAATTATTAAATTTTTGATTGATTTGTTTTATAGTGCACCTTTGAAAAATGCTTTTTAAGGCTTATAAGTTTGAATTTTTGATCTGTAAGATAAGCCCAGAAAAGCCCGGAAAGCCCTATAGCCCTATTAGGGTCGGGCTCGGGCTTTAAAATATAGGTTCGGAAATATTTCGGATCAAACCGGGCTAGACTCAAACATATGCGGGCTTTACGGGTTTCGGGCCGGGCCGGACCGGACTAGCCCGATTGACATCCCTAGTTGCTAGAGAGTAGTAATTTTGGTGGTTATTGGTCCAGTGATCGAACCTTACCCTCTGCAGTATATGTTTTTTGGGCTTTTTATAATGTACCGATTTCACAAACAAGCCCACATGTTTTTGTCTACCAAAAACAAAACTCTGCGTATAAGAAGTAAAGGAAGATATTGTTTAGCTGAATCATTACCACACTGTAAAAGGCTAAAAGAGTAGGAGTCTCACTACAACTGACCTTAGTGTTGAGCAGCAATACAAGGAACCTTATAGAGCAAAACACTACATTTCTGTCTGCGATTTTAACCTTGTATTTCTCTATTCAACTAACTAGAACAAAGAGCCGTATCTGTAATCAGATAAGTGGCCTTATAGAGTTACTAGCTTACTACTAGAAAGACAAGAATAACTGCGATTGTTTGTGCACATGATGGGAGGAATTGGAGTTTCATGTCCTTAGTTGAAACCGTTATGTCCCGGTTTGGTTTTTGCTTCAAGATCGAATCAATGCTTCCTGCTGACTTTAAAGTTCACTGTAGTTGCGCCAGACAGCCCGGAACTCTTCACGGAATGTGTTCAAGCGTGCCTTGAGGTTTGGAGTTCTCAGGGTTGCGTGAAGAAGGATCACTAATGGATAAAAGAAAATTTCAAGTTAAAGGATGGAAACTTGACCATATACTGAAAAAGAGATAAAAGAAAAAATCCTTGGAAGTAGTATAACTTACTGAGAAGGGCAGTGGTAAATGCATAGAGAACCCATAGCAAACCGCAGGAAGTAAACCACAGGACAAAACTAGCTACATAAGGAAAATGAATACTTTGCAATCAGTTCACCAAGAAGTTTGCATATCAATAGGTGAGAGAGATTGTTTAACAAAGAGATATAAATACCGGTTAAGCCAATCAAGACAAATACCAAACGTGGCTGGCCACAAACGTAGACTGTCTTTCTAGTTGCAGATCTCCCGCGGATGACAGGCCTGAAAGGTGTAAGCAAGCAATAAATACCAAAAAAAATCTTCCAGGGGAATCAAATTAATAGTACTTACATGTGAGGAGGCCTCATCTTTGCAGCTAAATGTGGCGAGAAATGCCTAATGGTCCGGATCATCTTCTCATTAAAAGTAGCTGCAAAACTGCAAAAGACAACAAACCCCCATAGAGCGTTTGACATAGATGCCAAGGAAGACACATGATTACATATACACACACAAAGCCCTCAGATTAGTAACAACTAAATCACTGAAAATAGAGAACCTTATACAACACTCAAGTTTTTAGAAACAACGTCAACATCTATTGAATTCTAAGCAGAGAGACTTCAAGTGCTAATCACTGAAGCTAGAGAAACCTTAAAACACTCAAAGTTTTAAGAACCAAGGGCCATTACCTATTGAATCTAATACTAAGCAGTAAGCACAACCACTACAAGGGCTGATCATTGAGCATATAGAGAACCTCCTCCTAAACCATTCTTTTCTCCTCCTAATCATTCTATAGATGTGAACCAACAAAAAATAGGGTAACAAATGCATTTATAAGCAACAATAAACACAAGAAGAAACTAATAGGAAAATACCTGTCGTTTAGGAAAGCTAAGCTTAAGGCTGTAAGAGCAGCACCAAGAATGGCCAAAGGTCGCGTGATAAGTGCAAGTCCTGAGTCAACAAAAGGGGAGAAAAAAAAGAGTTTTAACACCCTGTTGTTAAGTATCAACCACAACTCAAGAGAGGATCTTACATAAAAGAACCCAGATTTCTCATTTAGAGCTAAAAAAAGAAAAGGAATTCCGAAACTTTGAACATACCCAGAACGAAAATCAACAGGATGAAGTAATTCGTCCTATAGCTGAAACAAGAATGAATCAAAATCAACACTTGGATTTGCAAACACGAATAAGCATATATATATATAGAAAAAGAGGGTAAAGAGTTAAAATATACTAGTAGAGATTGCATTTGAGACGGCTCATCCATTTAGAGAAAGATCGAGGAAAAGCGAATCTGGAGAAGAACTCAGCCAAGGAACGAGGACTCGTCGACCATTCAACCTCTCTTAGCGCCTCAATCACATCCTCAGCAGCTACGCTATCCCAATCCATCTCTTTCTTCAACAACTACAGAGATCGATATAATTCACAAGAGGGAAACAATAACCTGCTACACGAATTCGAAGACAAAGATGGAAAAATAGGGTTTTAATTAGGGATTCGAATTCGTGGGTATTTTGATTCTCAGGTTTTGTTTTGTGTTTTTTTCCCTGTGGTTCAAGCAATGAGGGAAGAAACAAGGAAAAGTGAAGATTGGCACGTGTGTTGTGTATTCATTCAGTGCCTCCCCGCGTGCGAAACGAACATAATAGCGTGCGTGTAACAGATGATGACGTGGCATCAACGTAGTTTGGAAGGAAAAAAAAAATTAAGAAAAATGTGAAAAAGTGTCTGAGCCCGGGTTCGAACCGGGGACCTCTAGTGTGTGAGACTAGCGTGATAACCGACTACACCACCCAGACCTTCATGTCTACTTCTCTACTTATCTTCATATATGCAAAAACATATGAACGAAACAAAGAATGTTTGCTGTTTTCGTTTGTTCTTTCTTTTTTTGGTACCACACACCGTGCCGTTCGTGATCTACTAGCTCTCGCATCCTGCTCTTCTATTGGCTTCTTCTTCTTCTTCTTCTTCTTCTTCTTCTTCTTCTTCTTCTTCTTCTTCATCAATCATCATTATTCACCAGCGTCGACTTTTTTGTGAATCATCATGGCGATGACTGATGACATTACTCTATGGGAGATTTTGTTCTGAATCGAAAAGCAGGTGGTGATCCATAGAGGAAACGCTGGTTCGTTGTGTTGTCATCGTTGATCCCAAGGCGCAACAGAGGAGAGTTCAGTTTGATGTCTGATTATGTCAAGGTTGTTTTACTCTCTTTCTGATTTCTCTGTTTGATTATGGTGTATTTTCTTAACGTAAACAACAACGCATATGCAGAGTCTTGGCCTGGAAGATGACCTTTCAAAGATGAGCATTATCCATGTAGCCGGAACCAAAGGCAAGGTAACACAACACACACACAAGTGTGATCTTATTTTTTGGTTTCTTCTCTTTAATCATATAAAGTTTCTCTATCAGACTTGTAGTGGTACTCTGAATACTCTATTATTAGCTGATACATAGTTTCTTTGACTCATCCTGAGCTGGATCTTTATTTTAATGAAAACCCTGAACCTAACAAAATGGAGCTTTGCTTGTAAACTAAGGTCCATCAAGGACACTGGTTTGATACTTTGATCCTTACATATTTGGGACAGAGAGAGAGAGAGAGAGAGGAGACTGTTTTGTTGAAGCCATCTTGGTTCATCTCCCCCAAAAGAAATACATTTGAGATGATACTTCATCTCAAGTCTGTCTTAATGTTTGTGATTGCCGTCGTGTCAGCTTTTTCTCTAAACAGTTCAAAGAACAAGTAACGGTTACAGAGTTATCATTTTTGTAGTAGATATAACCTGGACAACGATGACCACATTCAACGCAATACGGTCTAGTGATGTTACTGTTGCGACGAACTTCCACTTTGGACGAGTAATACTTGAATCTGAAACCAGGCTTCATATAAGCAGAAGATGTGAATATGCAATGAAGGTGGATAGTGATACAACATTCGTTGCATTTGTAGAACCTTTCCCTTGGATCAACCTCTTTCTCACATACTTCGCACCAATACTTACCACCTGCTTCTTCTCCATAGCAAAGAGACAGAGGATGCTTGTCGTATTTGTAGCTTACTAGAGTTGGAATTGTAGCGCATTGATAACACATAGCAAATTTGCATTTAGTACACTGTAGGTAAGACCGCATACCTATCTTCTTGCAACCCACGCAACCAGTCTTGTTTTCACCTTTGGAAGACGTTGAGATAAACAGAGGATGTTCATGACTTTCATGCGTGAAATAATCAGGAACTGATGAAATACATCGAACATCTATCTGAACTTGCTTGGACACACAATTAGCTTTGGTACATATGTACCTGAAACCAGTGAACTTTCTAGAACAAGCTGAGCAATTGATGAAATCATAGTGTATTCTAGGAGAGGCGTCTAGAATGAGAGGGTGTTTGTGTAACGCATGACTCAGTTTTCTAAGAAGGCGAGCACATACCTTGTGAAGAAAAAAATCACAGTGCGTGCAATTGTAGAAATCACGACAGTCTATAGGAAGGATGCATGCTTGACATTGCTTCTCTGCATCTCTAACACCATCATACTTCTTGAGCTTTAGAAGATGGTCATGAGAGAAGTGTCTTATTAAGTCATCACCACAAATCTTCTTATATGGGAGGATATCTTCAATCTCGTCTGGTACTTCAGGTGCCCGTTCGAGCTCTTTCCCGTCCCATACGTTCTCATGTGTTGCACATTTTGAATGAACTACGTAAGAGCAATCCTCGCGGTTGCAAAAATATTGGCCGTACTTGGTGTCAACTGTCTGGTAGCATATCTGACATGGTGAAATCTTGGATTGGAGGAAAGGAGTGTAAAAAAGGCGATGCTGGTGACGCGTGATCTTTATAACTCGTGGTAAGTTGATGCAACTTTGATGGACCATGTAATCACATTCATAACAAGCATAGCTTGGATCCAACACATTGACCAACCCACAATCATCACATGGAGTCAAGAGTGGTCGCTTGTAGAAGACGAGTTGATGATGATGATTCTTCGGGTTTGTGACAACAAGAAGTGGAACATTTTGGGAGCAATGGAGATCCAAACAAAAGTTGCACATAGAGCAACGATAGAACCAGTTGCCTTGGATTTTTTTGCCACACCATGAGCATTGATCAGATTCGACAGATCCCAACATCTTAGGATCAGAGATGTTGGAGCCAGCAGATACAACTGTAGCGTAGAAAGACTCATCTATATTACTGTCTGATACGCACCCGGTTTCGTAGTTTCGGTAGGTGAAAGTAAGAGGGTGTTGGAGGTGATAAGGATGTGTTAACGTCTTTGGGAACATATGACAAACTCTGTGGAACACCACATCGCAGGTTTGGCAGAAGAAATGGTAGTTCTGGTCTTCGATCAAGGGAGATTCATATTCACCGCATGAAAAACAACTAGAGTTAGTGTTCCCATCTAATCTAGGACAGAGTGTGTGAGGGTGAGTTGAATGAGAAACAGGACATCTTGGGTTTTCTTTAGGAAGAGCGGGTGGCTCTGAGATTTGTCTCAGTAATGAAGGGGAGATAGGAGGTGTAGTTACTTCTTCTCTGTCCATCTTTTTGCGGTTTCTCCTTTTTTCTTTTTTCATCTTTTTGCCGTTTCGGTTATGAGCTCGTCGAGGTGGAGATACTTCTTCTTTGTCCATCTTTTTGCCGTTAGCTCGTCGAGGTGGAGCTACATCTTCGTTATCCATCTGTTTGCCGTTAGCTCGTCGAGGTGGAGCTACATCTTCGTTATCCATCTTTTTGCCGTTTCGGTTATGATAACGTTCATATCCAAAAGATGGAAGAGGTGGAGGAGTTGGAGGAGGTGGAGCTACTTCTTCTTTGTCCATATTTTTGCCGTTTCTGTTTCGATACCGTCCAAATCCAAGAGGTGGGGGAGGTGGAGGAGGAGGTACTCCTTTTTTGTTCATGTTTTTGCTGCTTTGTTATGATATTGATCGATGTATGTTGATGTTCTTCTCGTGGAGTTAAGTAAATGGGAGTGTTCATATTAATAAACAAGCATATCCCCTCCATATCTTCTACTAGTGAGCACAGTGTTGTCTATATTATTAGGAATGACCAGATCTTATACTTTGGTCATCGTTTACTTGTGATAAAATTATCATTAAATTTATTCCCTTGACCTGTTTTCACGCTGTGTAATGCACATTCAAAAATATATAAGATCAAGGTTAATTAAATCTACAGATTTGAATGAGACCAATAAAATTTCTGTAGAACTATTTTATACTTTCGTTTACTTTTAATAAATGCTAATCTCAAGACCTGTTGTTTCCAGGCTGTGGCACATTCAAAGGAAGATATACAAAGATTTAGATCCATGTTCTATCCAGAATTTAAATAACAGATATAGCTCCAAAATTTCTGCATAATTAATTACTTTCAAAATAAATGTTCTAAATATATATTGAAACATTATCTTAGCATTCTCATATTAATGGAAAAGACATACAACAAAATATTGAATGTAAAACAAACTTGTATAGAAATTAGAAATCGGTTTCCAGTCAAACATTTTGGCGTAGTTCTTTATGTTTCTGTCATCTCCAAACCGAAATGTAGACAGTGTGGTGTGGGGGGGATGAAATCTGTGGCAATGTACGTACGTGATGTTTGGACAATGATCTTC